>NC_089538.1:12778673-13078673 GCF_963924715.1 Thunnus thynnus | reverse complement strand
TCCCCAGATGGAAACACTCAGAATCAAAACTGTTCACACACCAATCAGAAGCTCAGGATAGATAATAACAGGGTCATGAGTCAGTTCACTGAGGCAAAAATAAATGTGATTTATTTCTTTATGTGTGTTTTTCATTGGTTTCTATTAGTGAATACATGGAAATTATTTTACTGTATTCTACGTAATTTATCAGCTGCGTATTTTACAGTACATTTACTTTTTCACTCCGTTTCAGTTTATTTTACTACAGTACACAAGAATTAGAAAATGTTGAAAACATATAAGAGTTGTTTCTTTATATTGTATTCATCATGAAAAGAGGTTGTTCTGAGGGAGAAACATAAGCACCATCATTTATTACAGTAGCAGGTTTTTACAGTAGTGTTTTGAGTGTAATGGCTGTTTTTTTTTAGTGTATTTGACGACTTTTGAGTGACATCTGAAGGCAAAGTTTGGTTCAGATGTGAGATTACATGGTTTTGAGTGGAGAGTTTGGCTTTGACATGGAAGTTTGTGAAGATGCAGTTATTCATTTGTGTTTATAGTTTTGGTAAATGGAGCACAATTTGAAGAATTAATTATATGTTTGGCATTGACTGTATGTGTCATTACTGAAGAACTGGCGCCCTCTATTGGTGGTCGCTGCTAAACGTCTAAAAGACCCCTCCCTGCTGGTACATACACTAATAATAGCATGTTGCACTTTACTGGAAGCAAATCCTCGTGTGTAGCTTTTGTAAAAAGAGCAAATAAAAACGGTAAACCCTCTTAACATAACAAATTGTTAAAATGTCTGTATCAGCTGATGTGGGCTAAATAGTCAGAATATACGTGCAGGCTGCTCCTTTAATGTAAATCCTGCAGCTTTTTCGGGCGTTAAAAGTACAATTGTTTGTCTATTTCTGCGCCACCTTCATGATAATCCTGTTTAGGTTTGGCTCACCCTCATGGAAATACACTGCAAGGGGAGGAGATTATATTAAACAAAAATGACGAGGGGGGAGGCGACAGCAGTAAAGAGAAGCAGATTCGTGTTAAGAAGACGGGAAGAAGCGCCTCCAACAGGCTCCGAGGATCAGTCTTTTGCTGCACTTTCACTTCACTGTCTTGAAAAATCGATTTTTTAGCTGTAGTAGAGGAGAAATCGGCTGCCAGAGAGGTGAGATTTCTGTGTTATTTCTGTGTTTTTTCCCCGTTGTGTCTTGTCAATTACGCATGCATGAGAGGGTTTTTATCAGGCTTTAACCAGGCGCAACGAGGGTTTATGAGCCGGAGAGATACAGCTAGACTACAGCTATGGAGAGTGTTTGAATCGAGATAAAATGTCGTTGACCTTATGGGGGATTTTGGTATGAGTCAACCGGAAATTCAGTATTTGTAATATGAAAGCTGCATGAAAAAGCTGCAGGGACCCCCTCTCCTCTTCCTCCTCCTTCTCCTCTTCTGCAAAACATGTCACACCTACTTGTTTTTATTTTCATGCATCTAAACTCATAAGTGAGATTTGTTGACCTTTAGTTTCAACTTTCATTGTCACATGATTTCCCCCCTGCAAGCTGACTAACCAGCTGGACTTTTGCACTGTGATGGTTATAAACCAATTAAACCACTGAAGTGTGAAGACAAAAACATGGCTTTTGTTTAATGGGCAACACAGGTCACATACAGTCAACATGATTGTGTGATTAAATGAGGCTGTTGGTCTTTCTTGAACTCATTTGTTGTTATTTCTTTCTGTTTCTGTGGAACCCCTCCTCACTCTTTTTTCTGTTTTTTATCACTGCGCCCCTCAACTCCTCCTCCTCCTCCTTCTTGTCCTTCCTCCTCATTCCTCCAGTTTCCCATAGAGATCCCAGGGAGTGGACCAGGAAGTGTGACCTCCTTTTTAGTCAGTGCCCAGCAAAGTTGCTGCCAGCTACACTATGTCTGCCCCTGGTAAGTTGTTTAATACAGCAGAAAGGAAAACACAACTATATTTCTCTTAGTTAATTACAAACTGTGATGTGAGTTAAACATGATGGCTTTCACTTCCTTATTTCCTTCTCACACTATGTCAAACTGCTATTGTGAAATCCAAATGTTTCCAGTTCTGTCACAAACTGAGCATCGTGATGTTGTGAATAAGTAAATGCACGTGAGTAATTTCCATCCTCCGCCCAAGGAGGTGAAATTTTGAAAGGAATTCCTTGAATGCATGTAATTGCATTTAAAGTGAGGTGCCTGATTTCAGCCGTTGGTGGAGGTGAAAGATGCCATTGTACGATTTCTCTCCTGCATAGGTCGTGCGGGGACGTCTCTCTTTGCTGATGAGGGTAGCCTTCCTTCATACGTACCGGTTTACATTTTTTGTGTTTATTTCCTGCAAGTAGAGAAAGGAATGTGGAAAGAGGTGGAGCAACAAAGAGCTTCAGAGTTCACTGAGCATTACACCCTTCTTTTTGATTTCAGGCTTTGTGTGTTAAAGACAGAAGCATAATGGATTGTTTGCTTTCTGGCTTTAACCCACAGTTGTTTTGAGACTTAACTACATTAAATAGAAGCTCAACCGAGGGAGTGTATCGCTATGAAAAAAGTCCTGTGACCTTTCGGACAGTTTTACTCATGTTGAGCAATGACAACAAAAACCAGTTTGGTCAGCTGTGAGGCAAATGTGATGCCAGTACGTGACTCCTAATTCCTCAATAGCAGCACTGATAATCATCGTGATGAGTGACATTTTACAGGCAAGGCCAGGAAATGTTATGTAGTTTATGAAAAAGAGAGTCTTTGATCTGTACATAAGAATATATATTTGCATACAGCATCAATGAATGTAATAAATAAAATAGAAGATTCAGAGCTCACACTTATTCCACAGACATACAGCCACAAGAACACAGCAGCCAATCACAAGCTTGAGAAAATAAGTTTAAGGTGTTCGGTTTGATCTTGAACACAGTCAAAACCAAAAGTGTTGTTGATCAATTTCCTGTCTATTGACCAAGATGTTACTAACAGAAATGAAAACTTTAACACAACCGTTGTGCCGCCTATTCCCTGAATTTGTTTATGGGAAAACAAACATATTAGAGCGTTTTTAAAAAAAAAAAACGAAATTCAATGCAGGAGAAGCCCACATGTTTCCTCTTATGAGCAATTATAGCATCCGTTTAAGATCCAGGGAACACACAAGAAAGGAGCCGTTTGTTGATACCTCTGCTGAGACACTTTAATTGGGAAAACGTGTATTCGGCTTCGGGAGGGGTCGGGCGATCTGAAATAGGGCGATACTTCTGGCTATGAGAAAGAAAATGATTATTAAAATGAACCTCATGTAAACTTTAGGCAGCAGGATCATCTCAAATCACTGTTTCTGAGAGACATTCCTTGTATGGTGTCAACATTTAGCGAACACATGACAGCCAGCATTCCAGTTGATTAAAAACAGAGATCCACTCGCACTTCTCGGTAACCATTTAACATCTTTTCCAGACAGTATTTGTTTTCTTTTATATTATTTTTGAATGGCTATGTATTGAGTGAGTGAATAATCTTGTGCAAACCCATATTAAAAGATCAGAGTGGCACACTGAGAAAATACTGAAGAAATCCAGACCACTGCTCTAAACCGCCAGCTGAAAACCTCAGTGATTATTGTAGTTTCTTCTGGTCGGATAAAAATCTGCATCTGTTGAATTCATGCTCAAATAAACAGTGTTGTCAGGTTAATTGTTTAGTTTCTGAAACCTTTTTTTTTTTTCAAACAAATATTGAACCAGGAAGATGCGGCTAAACAGGTTCAAATGGCGAGACGTATTAGTTGTTTACGTGCTCTCCTGTGAGCACTCAGGTAATAATTAGCTTATTGGCTCTGTGGTCCCAGCAGGGAAAAGCAGGATGATCCACAGTAAACACACAGCTGCTGCTATCAGCCACATACACACACACACACATATATCATGACTTCACCCGTCACTGTGGTGCAGTGATGAACTAAATGCGTGTTTCTGCATTATTTCATCGGAGACAATTGATTTGTGTTTTTATCTTTGTTAGCATTATATTTTTATTTATGTTTCTCACTTATTTTTATTTAATTTGAATGGATTTCATATGTTTTCTTTTTTGGTTATTTATGTTTCATGGTTTAAATGAATCTCTCTTGCTTCCCGTTTGAATGTCATCTCATATAATATGCTAAAGAAACACTGTGTGTGTGTGTGTGTGTGTGTGTGTGTGTGAGAGCTGCAGCTTCATTATACACAGTGCACGTACTGTATGTGTGGACTCTTATCAAAATATTCAAAATTAGTCAAATATAAGAAAAAGCCTGTTAAGGACAACATTTTGAAGTAGTATCGTTGTCTTTTTGCCAGTTTATCCAGGAATACCCAACCAGGGACCCTACTCCATGCCTCAGCCGGGCCAGTCGGTGGCCCCTTATCCAGTTCCTCAGGGAGGGTACGGAGACCCCAGTCAAGCGCCTCCGCCAGGGTTCAACATGGGCTACAATCAGGGTCCGCCTCCCGTCATGTATCAGCCGGGGCCGGTGGGGCCGGGTCAGGCTCCAGGGCCAGAGTACGGCGGGCCTCCGGGCCATGCTCCAGGGCCGGAGTACGGTGGGGCTCCAGGAGCGATCTCCCCAGCCAGTGCTCCTGTTGGGGTCCCACCAGGGCTCGAGTACCTCACACAGGTAGGTCAGAGACATATAAAAACACAACTAAAATTCTTTACAATCAGTGAAAAGTGGTGCAGTCAGGTGATTTTGTTCCAAACGCAGCATCACCTGTTTCAAGATTTTTCTTAGAAGATCTTGAACTAAGGTTGATTATTCCTGCACCACTTCTACATTTCTATTTGTTGCCTCTCTGAGTGTACTTACAATGACTCCTTGACTCAGATAGATTTAATCATGAGAAGATACTCTTGAGATCACTTGACTGTGTGTGAAACCCACCCTTGTAATCAGGTGTGAATCAGTTGAGAGGAAACATGCATGACTTTGTTTTTTACTGTTAGTTCCTCATTTAGTGCATTTTGCATGACACTTTGTTGTCTTTACATCAAATAAAACGATGCACTTCAAATCCATCACAGTGTACAACTGTCAGGTTTCTGTCAGGAATAGGAGCCAGTTAAAGTGAATAGTCAGTCAGTCAGTGAAGAAAAAAGGACTAATCTGGTTTTAATTTGCCATTTTTAATATGACTTCTCAGCTTTTTGAAATTTTTCAGATCATGTACAAAGACCTCTCTAAAAACAAGAACTCAGAAAGTTTCCTTTGTGTACATATGGAAGGAGCAACTTGCAACAAAAGACAAACAGTATTTAAACAAAGGCTTGGCTTTCCAGCAATGTATGTTTCAGGTAGTCACCTGTAAATAGAGACTCTGTTGGTATTGCTTCCACACCTTCAGATGTGACTCAGGTTGACTCTCCTCCACTGCAGCTGGTTTCAATACAGTCGAAGGGATTTTTATGAAAATAAATCAAGCAAGTTACTTTGCATTGCAAACAAGTGATCATGGTTGCAGTTTTTTCACTTGTTTAAAGAGAAATAAGACTTTCAGACTCATCTCACACTTACAACTTGATGATAGATGTATTTTGTGATTATTATGATTTAAAAGTGTTACTAAGTTTTGTCGTTTTTCTCTTTGTGTTTTAGATTGACCAGATTCTGATCCACCAAAAAGTTGAACTCCTAGAAGGTAAAGTTTATTACTTGTTTGTCTAGTCTTAATTCCTTTGGCAAATAACCAGCAGCAGTTTTTGCTACACTGGCGACTTTTAAACCTCCCAGTAATAAACCATAATAATAAAATGACACCTGCCCTTGAAATTCCTTACTCATCTTTACTGTGCTATTCACCATTTCCACCCTCTTTCCTTTTCGCCTCTCTTTCCAACCCCGCCCAGCATTCATCGGGTTCGAGACCAACAACCAGTACGAGATAAAGAACAGCCTGGGACAAAAGATCTACAAGGCCAAAGAGAAGAACGACTGCTGCACCAGGAACTGCTGCGGTTCGCTGCGCAGCTTCGACATGAAGATCAAGGACAACATGGACAGAGAGGTCATCCGCCTCATACGGCCTTTCCGCTGTGTCTCCTGCTGGTGTCCCTGCTGCCTGCAAGAGGTGTGTCTCCAAGTGTCAAAAACAGTTCTTAATAACCTCATATCACATTGATTTATCACACCAAGACCAATATTGTACTAAAGTCAATAGTTCAGTCAGTGCCATATCTCCCTGAGTACTCACACCAGTTATGGATAAACACCCTGATATCTGTTTTATAATATTTGACTTAAGTGTGTCAAGATAATGTGCCATTATTAGTCTGTTAATATTCAACCATATTGATCATTTGAAGATTTTCAAATGGAGAACTATTACTTTTCACAGTTTATTGGTTAAGAAAAACAGCAATAATCATCATTCTTAGGGGGTAGTTTTGTTCTTCCTAGAGTGAATGGGACACTTTCTTTGCTGTATATACTGTAACTCTTTTTAAAAAACAAATCACAGATTGCTTCAAAACAAAGAAATACATAGTGTCAAAAAGTTTAAAGAAATACGATTCAAATAAAGTGCAGTTTGGCAAATGAAATCAAAGGAACAAATGCAGTAAACATGCAGAGTAAATATAATATAAGAAAATGTGACTAATGTGTTGCTTTATGTTTTTTTAAAAAGCAACCTAAGCAAAAAATATGCTAATTTAAAGTCTTAGGAAGCAGAGTTGACAAAAAAACATTACAAACGAAAACATTTTCTCAGTTACTCCTGATGGTATCTAATCATGCAAGAGACCACCCTGATGTAAAAGAGATGAATGGAAGTTTGTTTGTGATTCTCACAGGATTGAAAAAGTTCATTAGACTCAACAGGAACACGTCTTTTCCAAAACAGTGTGCTCATTACTCTGGATGATACAAATAAACGTACAACTTTCTACAAAAACAAGTAATCTCTATGAAAACTGTGTCTGCTGAGAAATGTTGTTGCTCAGATAGATATCTCATAATCTAGGCAATAAAACCAAAACTATCTGCATGTCTAGATAACCACTAAAAGTAAGTTTATTTTTAAACTGACCCTGGATTTTGCCATTTTGAAATGGCAGTTTGTGTGCAGGTTTTTCTCTAAAGCAAAAGCATTAAAGCAGATTATTTCAGATTAATCCACTTTCATCCATCGAGAAGAAACATTATTTCTGATTAGCATAAAAATCTGCAGCCTCACAGCTCTCAGAGGCCTTGTGTTACTGTCGAGTTGCTGAGTGGCGTTTCGATCGTCTTTGTGCGCCAGTCTGCTCAGGCAGGGGTTTGTTAAGACTATGAATGGCCCTTTGTCTGTCCAAACTATCTTCTGGACTCCCCCCCCAATCCTCTGCCATCCCTCCACCTCTGAGACCTTCCTCTCTCCGTCTACATTTAATCACATCGCTGGCAGTCTGGCTACAGCACATTCCCATGGACCTGAACCCAAACGGCTACACTCTCACATACTGCAGCCCTCTGTTTACTGAGCAGACAGGAGCCATGTGAGGCGTATTACCTTTGTTATGTGGTGCCACAATGGAGCAGTCAGAGGCTCACTTATCATTCCTGCCTTCCCGTGTAACCCGCTGCGTAACCCCATGATGATGTATTTATAGCTGTCAGTGTCCAGAGACTAGGGCAGATTTTCAACCCCCATAAGATAGCTTTCTATTTTTGTGTCATGTTAGTATGTGTGTATAACTGTGTATGTATGTCACCCACAGATGGAGGTCCAGGCACCGCCAGGCACCACCATAGGCTATGTCAAACAGGACTGGCACCCTTGCCTGCCGAAGTTCTCCATCCAGGGAGCAAACAAGGAGACCCTGATGAAACTGGAGGGGCCCTGCTTCGCCTGCAACTGCTGTGGGGACGTCAACTTTGAGGTGAGCTCACTGGATTGTTGTGTTGACTGGTGAAACTCTTCAGGTTCAGTTCCAACAATCCAGTTTAGTTGAAGTGTGAAATTTGGCTTTTTGACCACAACTGGAAACAAAATAGGGAGATATTAGTGATTGATAACATGTTGACTGGCTTAAAGCTACATTCCAAGTTTGGACATTTTTGTGGAAACACCCATGTGGGTAGCTCCAGGTCAGAAAAATGAAGTCAATGTGGAAGTGACTTAAACCTGCATTCTCTCTAGTGGCCAGCAGGGGGCGAATCCACTGGTTGCAAAAAGAAGTCCAATTGTATGGAGGCCTATTAGAAAATGATCCTACTTCTCACTTGATTTATTAACTCAGTAAACGTTCAATAACGACAATGCTGATTACATACGTTACATATCGTAACGCCAGATTATAATAGGAGTATAGGTGTAGCTGTCACTATTTCAGTGTTTTCAGTTCATGAAAGTAACATTTTCCGCCTAAAAAAATCTTGTTCAGCGCTTGGTTGTACTAAAAGACTCTTTAAGGAGTCGGATGGTTAGTTTTTCCATTTAGTACATTTTGTTTTAAGCCTGTTTTTCATTAGCTACAATTAGCATTAGCGTTATCACAGTTAACCACTTCATATAATACACCCATGATGTAAACAACACAGTGTTTTAAAGATTTAAAACAAATTAGGCTCTACAAATGTTTAATGGGGAGAAAAATGCACTCAACATGTTTATTAGGCTTAAAGAATTCACACACTGGGTTTTGGTGAGAGACACTAAATGTAGACAAAACTTTGCAGCACACTGCATGTAGGCCTAAAAGGTGAGATTGAAACTTCATTAGACTCAGTGAATCAGCTTGCGAGAAAAAGAGCTATAGTCCCTCTCGCTCTCCTCTCTATCATGTTTACATCGTGACAGTATAGTTGCTCTTTTTGCTCTGCAGCTGAAGGGAAAAGATGGCGACAAGACGATCGGTCGCATCAGCAAACAGTGGAGCGGCCTTCTGAAGGAGGTCTTCACCGACACGGACAACTTCGGCATCCAGTTCCCGCTGGACTTGGACGTGAAGATGAAAGCTGTGCTCATGGGAGCCTGTTTCCTCATCGTAAGTCCCGATTCTTTTTTTCTTTTCTTTTTTTTTTTTTTAATACCAATGATTTGGATTTTTCGGGATCTTGCTGTGAAAAGTGAAGATAGTAGTGAACATTCCCTTGTTTGTTCTTCTTTGCAGGATTTCATGTTCTTCGAGAAGGTCGGGGAGGCCAACCAACGCAGCACTGTGTTTTCATAACAGAGGAAAAGGAAGAGAAAACAACAGCATGGGTGCAAGGACTTTCTCTAGATATGCATTCTCTCTTCAAGTGCTTTGTTTTTCTGTTCATTTTTGTTAAAAAAAAAAATCCTTCCTTCATCAGATTCTAGCCAGCCAATATGGTGCCAATCCAAGGATCCTGATCACAGATGTCTGCCATAGATGTCTTTTGAATTGATCAGTGTCACTGGTTGTCATGTTGCCATTTTACATACAGTTTATAGACTTTAGATCTATATTTTTTTACCTCCAGCTAACATTCACTCCCTTCCCAAGAAAGTCAACCTTGCCCTCAGTGGCTTTTTCAGTGCCGACAGAGTGAAGTAAAAGTCAACATCAGCACTCATCTGAAATGTTTAGATCTGGGTTTTGAATGTGCTTTATGCTACACTGGCATTGACAGCTCATATTTATGCCGCATGTTAATATATTATCAATATACTCTTACTGCTTTGTGAGGAAATCACAATATATTTAGTGTAAGTGCAATACTGATGTGGAGGTAGAAGTCATATTTGTTGCCTTGTTTTTTTATAAATAAACAGGCTTTATAGAGAATATCTGAACATTTGCCACAGTTTAAAAAAAGACTTCCGTTATGTAGGGCAGTGGTGGTTGTTTCAGGGCAGTGGTGGTTGTTTCAGTGACATGAATGAGAGGAAGTTCATTGTCTTTTTAATTAGAAGTTGTGAACACAAGAGTGGACGTACGCTGATAGTATTCACCAAAGTGCTCTTCCTCTACCTCTCAGCTATGTTCCTCTTCCTCGAAGCCCTCTTGTCTTAAATCAAACAAAACTACAGCTCAGATCACAGTTGAAATGCTCTCATGCTCCCACTGTGCTTTACTTGTGGTTGCTATGGAGACCCATGATGCGTGTCGAACCTCGCCCTTCCATTTCTCCAGACACCACTGCATTAAACTAGAGCCAGTGTAATGATATATCAGAGAGAGAGTGTGAATAGAGAGCAAGTAAAAAGCAGAAGTTGAGGTAAGAGTCGGTGTTAAACTGACCTCAGTGTGGTTGGAAACCCTCTTCAGTGACAGGGTTTAAAGGAAATACATTAACTTTCTGTAATTCTTTGAACAGACAGAGACCCGAATGTGAACTTGTGTAAATTCTGTGCCGTTTACAGCTCATTGGATCACTGCGCTTTCGAATAAATGACATAAAAAGCAGGTTAATGTTTGCAAATGTCACCTATTACTCTTGAAGACGATTCTCTTGCTCTGTATACATTTGTGCGTTTATAGGATTACATGGGTGTGCCTCCTGTCAGGTTTGGTTACCACTAATACTCATAATTCCAGACCAAAGCTTTGTATTACACACTGTATAAATGCGTGTCATAGCGTGTGCGTATATGCTACCATCAGCCTTTGTGGAAAGTAGCCAAAAGGTTAACACTTTCGCAATTATATGTTCACTGAGTTCATCTGCAGCTTGTTTTTTTTAATCAAATCGTTAAATCTGCAGTGTCTGTTTCCTGTATTTCTACCAAAATCTATTTTGTACCATTTTTCTGTAACTCTCATAACTTGTGATTTATAAATTACTTTTTTTTTTTTTTTTTTACAGAAACAAAAAACACCCTGTAAGTAGTTCACAAATAAAAAATATTAAGCCATTGTAAAAGTGATGTCCTCTTGTGTTCCACTGGTTCAGTGTTCAGGAAATATTAGGGGAAGGCCCTCGGAAACCAGTCTAAAAGTGGAACATCTGATTGCACTGGAAAAAATGATCTTTGCATTGTCAAAGTCCAGCTCCACTAAGAAACACTGCTCCACTTCAGTTGCTGGTTGACTTACTCAGTACAGTATGTGCTTTATTGATGCAGTATCAGCTTTCTTATCTGTCTGCATCGAGGTTAAAAGACAGATTGTATCCATGTCCTACCTCAGGTGCGACAAGAAGAGACAAAGTCCCCCTCCCTGGTTAGATACTAAACGTCTAACTGCTCCACCTCCTGGTGGAATGTGAGAAATACAAGCAGAGTATTTCTGGGAGCATGTCTGCACATGTCCATCTGTACCTCAAAGCTTCTGGGAAAAAAACTGAATTTGATTGTCTTCTCATGATATGTAATGCTCTTGTCCTTATTATACAGGACTCAACAAGTCAGTGGATCAGCAACTGGTTGTACCTCACCTGAACTTCTACCTGCTGCTGCTGCTGTGTAAATACTCTTGTACATCTATGTACACAGTATTTGTAAGTTTAGTTACACCTGTTGGGAAGAATACACAGAATATACATAGCTTTCACAAGATATTCAAGGTATTTAAAGCTTTCAATCAAGTTTCTATAAAACCCTTTAAGATTCATCTTTCTGAAGAGCGGTGAAGTTTCTTTTATTAACTTTAGCGGTGTTTTATACAATCATAAATAAGCTTATTGTTGTGTGCAGTGAGAAATGAGCTCAAATGAGGTTTATAATTATTGCAACTATCCAACTTTTTCCTCACTTGATATTTCACCAGATACCTCGACTCCAAAACTCAGTCAGTGCTCGCTTTTACCCGAATTTAAAATCTCAGTTGTCCTCTATTGAATGGTGTTTATGTAAGGTAACAGGAGGCCAGGGATTACTGTGGAAACACTGAATTTTATAATAACACTGACAAGGAAACTCTATTTAATATGGATGAGTCACCTCATGGTTGATCAGAATATTAAGGTCAGTATCAGTGGCAGCAGATTGGTGCATCGTGAATATGAGGTTGTTTTTAATCTCCTACATAAAAGTATTAAAACTACCACAATGACACTGTGTGTTACTTTGAAATCCCTTTATGCCAGTGCAGTATCTAATATTTTAAATTCACAATAAATAGATTGTTAGTACACTGGAATAAAACCTTTTTATTGAATATTAAAGTAATCACGGTGCAGTTTTGCAATATAAAAACTGAGGAAACTGCTCATATCATCACGTATGATCATCAATTTATTCAACATAACAATCATTACTAATATGTACAAAATCATTAAGATACAAAAATATTTGCACAAAACAAACACATAATGTGAAGAGTAATATCATTAAAAATATAAAAACAGTACTCAGAAACAGTTTCGTCTTTTTTTCTTAATTCCTTCGTTTCAAAATGTGTGTCTTTTTACATTCTTCTATCTTCATTTTCCTATTTTTTTTTATCTCCCACGTGTTGTTGTGGGCAGCTTCCGGTGTCAGAGTGTGTCAGCGTGAATCAAGTCTCAAACATCCAGATATTAGGAAAGAGAGTATCAGCCCCAAAAGAAATCCTTTCACACTCGTCTCTCTGCGCTAATCTGAGGTCGATCCCTCCCTTGGCCTGGTCTGTCGTCCAGTGACCATTGGATCAGGTAACGGCTGGCTGACTGCAGGTTCCACTGGTACTTGGACAGGACCCTCAGGCAGTCCTCTTTGGAGCAGAGGCTCAGTGAGTAGAGCTGGTCCAACTAAGACACAACAAAAGAAAAGGCCTCAGAAGCAGGAAAAAAATATAAGCATTTATGGAAAATTAAACAAAAAGGGGAAACAAACAAAACTCTGGCCACACAACAACGCACGTTGTTTCCCTGCAGCGCTCAAATGCAAAACACTTGCTGTGACATCATACAGTAGACTGGAGTACGCCCTGTAATACAACATGCTTCACTGCAGAATCATATACTGCAGTTTTTTTTAATAATAATTAAATTCACAGTTGAATTACCTCTAAAGGAGACTTATAACGTTTTATGGTAACTGTTTCATTGATGGCTCATAAAAACATGATATGAAAAGTATTTTGACACATTGTACATTTTTTCTGTTTGCCTAATACTTTCAGTTTGATTGGTATTCTTTGGTATTAAACAATCGTACATATGACTACGAATTCAAATTTGACTTGATTTCTGTTTGAATTAGTATCTTCAAACTATAAACTTGCTCATAATAGAGTGAAAAAGCACCTAGTGCTGCTTAAACTTCACACACAAGAAAAATGCTGGGGCTAATTATTATTACACCCATACAACTGCTAAAATAGATTTATTTTAACTGGCGCCAGGTTTTCAGTATTTCAATTTATTTTGTGGCAATTTCATTAGACACAACTTTTTTTTTGCATTATTTGAGCACAATATAAACACAAATAATACCGCAGGACCCACCATAGATGATAATGTACTGTATATGTGGTGAAAACATTCTAACAAACCTGCAATTAATCAAGGAATCGAGGATTTTTAGGGCCCTTGGGATGATTTTTTAAACTTTTTATTTTATATCTTGTCTTATTTTTGTTTGACGTAAGTCTCTTTGCTTGCCTTGTTCTTGACAGTTACTAAATAAAAACCAAATATTCATGTCTTTGCTTTATTGCATCAGATGCTCAAACCAAAAATGACCCCACGCAGAAACACAAACAGGTAAATACGGTGTTTTTTGCCCTTTGTGTCGTCGTTTCATGGTCTGACCTTAAGCTGTTGCTCGGCTCGCAGTGGGTTCCAGTCATTACGTTGAAGCGCAGCACGAACCTCTTCGATAGTCACTCCATGTACCGCCTCCATTACCTGAGCAGAGCAACAAAGCTTGTATTTCAATCCACTGGACAATGTTTTGTGCAGAAAAAAGTATCTAAAGCAGTCAGGAATCTGTGTCATACCTGCGAGATGAGACTTTCTCTCGTGTTTGGCACATGAGGTGACTTCTCTCGGTCTCGATCTCTGATTCGTTCCCTCCCTCTGACGATTGGTTGCTCGTCCAACTGCGGGGTCGACCGCGCCACGTGGGCCATTTTAGCCAGGTTGGTGCCTCCGACACCCTGTTGAGGCTGCTGTTGGGGTTGAGGTTGAAGTTGTTGCGACGGAGGGGAGAGGACCAACTGAGAAGGCCAGGAGGTGCCTGGGACCGGGTAGATCGTAGGCTTCCTCTGAGCTTTCAAGTGTTTCAGGTTGGGGGGCGGCGGTCGGGGAGGAGGGACGATACTGGCCTCGCTGAAGCGACGCGGGTCCTGCTGCATCACCACACTGCGGGCTACCATCCCTGGGGGCATGACTCTGCCCTGCTGATCCACTTTGCCCCCCCCGACTGTATGAGACCGGGGCCGGTGTCCACTCAAGACCGACTCCAGGCTCCGAGACATACCTGAAGAATCAGGGAGACGCAAAAAGTACAATTAAACATTTACCCATCATAACAAGTGACATGAATGAGAACAAAAGGGAAAAAGAGCAGAAGTTGCACTAGAAAACACATCTTTATAGACTCGCCTGCACAATTCATTCGTCTTGCACAGGTGATGGCAAGTGAATAATCTTATGTAAGAGTTTATGTGGGCACTGCTGGGATAGATTAATAAAATCACTAGGGGGCAGACTGTCCAACTGTTAGTACATTATCAATTCAGTGAGTGAATGAATGAATACAGGAGTTGAGTTGGATGGATAAGGTGCCTCACATTTAAAAACAGTGAAACAAACAAGCAGCTTTTAAGACATTTTAAAACAGAATCGGTTAAAAAATGAAAACATAAAAGGACAAATCACTTTTCACAAATCTTTTAAAGCTGCAGCAGACACTGACACTTATATGGTTACACTATACAGTGTGTCCTGCAGCTCTCACTATGTTCTACAACTGATTTTATATTATATTTCGTTCCTACCTGCCATTTTTTGCAGATTGGAGCCCTCCTTCTCCCTGGAGGAGCCCGCCCTCCAGCTGCCACTGTACAGGTCAAAACAGTAAACACATTAGCCATGACTCACAAGCTATATTGACGGACAGCGGGTCAAAGTTCAATGTTGCACTGCAATTAGCTTTCTGCAATAAAACTCAGTGACTCAGGGACCTGCGCTAAGATTATATGGTTTTCAACATAACATACGCAGAGTAAAAACCTCTTTTTTTTTTTTTTGTTTTGTTTTGTTTTGAAGTATTCTGTAGGAACAACAAATAGACGAGAAGCTACAAAGGCTGCAAGGATATATAGGAAACAACATTTGTTATACATTTTTAGCTGCAGCCAGCAGGTAATTCGAGTTATTGTCTGTTCAAATGAACAAAATCTGTTGTGAGACACAGCCTGACTGCTGTATAACTGTCAGTTTATCTAAGATGGTAAATTATAATTCCTGCATCATTTTACTGACAAGCAGGTTTTATTGCATATTTATTTGTATCTCTTTACATAACCAGACAAACATACAGTATATGACTTTGTGTCAGGATACTTTCAGTTCAGCTTCAACAGAGTTTAGAGCCCTAACGATTAGCTGATTCATCAATTTACAGAAAATTAGTCAGTATTTTGATAATTAATTCATCGTTTTAGTCATTTTTTTAAGCAAAAATGACAAATATTCTCTGTTTCCGGGTTCTCAAATAACAGAGTTTTTAGTTTTTTCTCTGTTTTATCTAATTGTAAACTGAAAATCTTTTGTTTTTGAGCCGTTGGTCAGATAAAACAAAACATTTTGAAGATGTCACCTTGGACTGTGGGATATTATAACGAGCATTTTTCATTATTATCTGACATCTTACAGGCCAAATGATTAATCGATAATGAAAACGTTAGTTTCAAACCTAATAGAGTCTGACAGTAAACAACTTTGAGTGCTAATAACAATAATGAGACAGTTTGTTGTCCTTCAGAAGCAAAGAGCAAGAGCTTCTCTTCAGGTTTAACATTTTGCAAAATATAGAAGCAAATATACAAATTTGTGCATCAACTAAAGCCTCATATAATCATGAAGTGAGGAGAGCTATTCTTGTTTTTCACTCTGTACTTGTTTTGCTCTCTCAATTGTCTATCATTAACATACACTTGTATAATAGATAACTACTGTACAAAACAGGAATGAGAAGTATCACTGACTCATCCAGGTTCTCAGGTGATCCCCAGCAGCGATCAGGGTTGATGTCTCCGTGCCCGGTGTGTTGCAGGCTGCCCTTCATGGGCGCTGAGATGTAAGTGGAGCTAGAAGTGGAGTTGGGCCCTGGGTTGCTGGACGTGGCGACGGCAGCAGCAGCGGGGAGTGACGGTGCAGTGAGGCTCGCAGGAAACAAGCCAACTGATAGAGTCCGCTGGTTCTGGCCCCTCCACTCACACAGCTCCAGGCTGCACATGGAGATGCAGAACACTTCAGTCAGTTAGAAACCGAAGACCATGCATAGTTTACAGTGAGACTATGTAACTTATGCTGAACATGGTCCACTGTGTTAAAACATAACAATAACACAAGAAGAGGTGAGTCATAAAGTCAGTGTATTGACTCTAATGTCTATTTCACAGTAATAACCACCTTTTAAGTAAACTAACATTAGTCACCATAAGATACTGGTCATACCAGACCAAGTAAAGCTGTAGCCGCAAAACCTGAGTATGTTGAATTGGATAAGGGAGCATTTTTTTGCTTATAAATTAAACTTTGGTAGGAAGAATGATTTTTTCTTTCAAAGTTACCATTACTGAGTTACTGTCTCGCTTTAAATTACAGAAACTGTCTGGATACTGATGGGTTACAGGTGAGTACTCAGTAGTATTACCACAATCTATTTTGCTAATCTTTACTATTTTATCGTTTGTGAAGAGCAGAGACAGGTAAATAAGTACAAGTCATCAAATAAAAGTCAAACACCTGAACCAGCTCCATTTGCTGAGACGAGGCTGGAAGCTCCACAAAGCTAGTAAGTGGACCTTTAAACTTTGATCATTTTGTTAGAGTTAGGATTCCCAAAGGTCAAGAAATAACTATCATGTTAAAAAAAACTAAATATATTGCAGTTTTCTTCATTAATAAAGAACAAAAACTAAACAGGTGAGATGGAAATTTCAAGCCAGGGGTGAATCCATACCACATACCACCCATGCCAAAAGACTTGAGTCTAAATAAATGATGCATTGTCAAAGTCTTTAATTTCATGGATTTTAAATTAGGATAAAGGGTTCTGATGTATACCTTAAGTCCATTTTAATGGCATGTAAATGATTCACAGGAAATATGTATTTTATGCTGGTTTTTATGGATTTAGGTGGTCACGTGTTTTCTGTTGCTTGATGCAAATCTTGGACTCCAATGACTAGATTACAAATAGATCATGGGCAATAAAAAAACTGCAAATGAGTGACACAACAATCATAATTTTGACCACATATGTGGTGGTGTAAAAAGCACCGAGAGGACAGTGTTGTAGCTGCTCCACTTGTTCAAACAAACAAAGGAAAATGTGGATCAAGGACTCCATGAGATCACGGCTGGAATGCACTTTTGAGAAGGGGCTGACTTAAATCTCCATTTCATCTAAACAAAGGCCTATTGTGTGGGTCAAAGTTTTTCCTTTATGCTTTTTGTCGCACCCTTCTTTCTCTCACCCACCCGTGGTCGATGACGGTCACAAGGTCGTTGGCCACAAGTGCAAGTTTTCTGGGTTCAGCAAAGTCTCTTGTTGCTTGCACCTCCATTGGTTTAGCCTGTGGAGGCAGATGGAGAAGTGAGGACAAAGGATACAAAAATGTACTAAGAAAACATGCATTTCTGTGGATTTCTGCACATTTTAAATGGTAAGTGTTATGTATGTCGCAGACCTCTGCCACCATTGTGGTGAGCTGGGCAAAGCTGGGTCTGTCAACGGGGTTGCAGGCCCAGCACTTCCTCATGACAACATACAGCTCTTGAGGGCAATCTGGCGGCTTTTCTAAGCGTTCGCCCTCCCTTTCAACACGCCATAGAATCTGGATTGGAGAAAGTAAGTGTCAGAGATACTGAAACGATGAGTCACGGAGTATATCTCCAAAGTAAACTGCAACAGGGTGGGGACGCACATTCCAAACATGAAACCAAATATGCTGATTGGCTTGGATAAAAACGCTGACAACATAGCGTGAATGATCAGATGCAGCTGATAAGCGTGTACCTGTCTGCCTGACAGGCCGAACCAGGGCTCCTCGCAGTAAGTGAACATCTCCCACAAGGTGACACCAAACATCCACACATCTGAGGAATGGGAGAAGGAGCCGACACGCAGACTCTCTGGAGCACACCTGGTAGATGGGACAGAAGGAAAAAGAGAATTTAAAAGGATTATTTGGTTTCTTCCTACACCTCTTCAATTTCCTCCTTTTCTCCACTGGCCTCACCATGCGAACGGGATCCTTCTGTGTGCCGACATGACGTAGTGATCGGCCTCTTGGGTCAGTCCCCTCATCAGGCCAAAGTCCCCGATCTTGACCATCTCTCTGGAAGCCAGTAGTACATTTCTTGCAGCCAGGTCCCTATGAATGTATCGCCTGGTCTCCAGGTACTCCATACCTGCTATGATCTGAGTAGCAAAGAGCCAGAGGCGCACCAGAGGGTACTCATACTGACGTGAGCGCAAGATGTCATATAGTGAGCCCATGGGGGCCAGCTCTGTTACCTAGAGGAAGGAAAAAGACATATATGTGTATTCAGGCTACTAAACAGATAATAGTGTCAATAGATCAATATATAATCCATGTTCAAACAACAAAAGACAACAAAACATCTTACCATCTTGAGGGGCTGTGTGAGCACCACACCATAGAGTCGTATGATGTTTGGGTGGTCTAAAGACTGCATGGTGGTCACTTCTTGGAGAAAGTCCGTCAGTGTGTCCGTTTGCCTGGACATGCTGCTCCTTAATGATTTGACTGCTACGGGCAGCTGAGAGGAGTAAACAAAACAGAGCTTAAATCCCAGTTCAACCCCTACAACCTAGCTCTATCTACCATTTGCATGTTCACATGTAGGGTTTGCCATGTTAAAGACCATCTCAAACCAGTAAGTGTGGAGTGTAAGTGGTGTGGAGAGACAATAAAACCCACTCAAAACAAGTCTACACCTGTGCTTCCCTCTCCTTGCAGCTCTTTTTAAGCTAGCTAGTCTTTTTAGCTGCTAAATGCTCCTTAATGTAAAAAAAAACATTTAAAAAATCTGGTGAATGCAGGTTTATATAACTTTAAGTTTTATAAACCTGCGGAAGAAATGATGGGTAACTAAACTATCTTCATTATTTACAATTAGAGTTCACTCTGACCCTGTGTGCCCAAGCGTTTCCTCCTCTCAGGTTGCGTGTTCTGTGCTGCTCTACAAGAAGTGATTGTTTTACTGTAGGCTACTCCTTAAAGTTTTTGGTGTGACTGTATCCATATATACACTGTGCCAAAGGCTTCTCTGATATCAGATATTTGTTTTCAATGAACCTCATGTATTCAAGTAACCATCAACTGGAGCTTGTGGAGTTTCTTCATCTTTATTCTTCATCAATAGTGACATTGGACAGAGTATAAGGATTTCTCCATCAAAATCATGCTGCTCCTTAGTGATTTGACTGCTACAGGCAGCTGAGAGGAGTAAAGAAAACAGAGTTTCAATCCTAATTCGACCCCTACAACCTAGCTCTATCTACCATTTGCATGTTCACATGTAGGGTTTGCCATGTTAAAGGCGATCTCAAACCAGTTAGTGTGGAGTGTAAGTGGTGTGGAAAGACAACAAAACCCTCTGGCAACAAGTCCACACCTGTGCTTCCCTCTCCTTGTAGCTCTTTTTAAGCTAATTAGTCTTTTTAGCTGCTAAATGCTCCTTAATGTTAACAGCAACAGTTTTGTTGGCCACTTGGGGATAACATGATAGCAAACAGTTATCTATTAACACATTTAGCAGAAACAGAGATACATTAGCATTAATTTGATGTCATGTAGGTCAAACATTTACTGTGGTTTCTAGCTCTGCTTCTGTCTTCACCAACTCCTGAGGGAAATATCTGGCTCTTTAGCTCCACTATTTTCACCAGTTATTTGCTAACTTTGCCTGCTTTTTTGCTGAAAACTGAAAAAGATACTGAGTGGTGAGCGGTGAGACTGAACCAGAACAGTTAAGTTTTGAGCCATAAAACCAAAACAATGGGCTAAAAGACACTAAAATGCTCCATAAAGCTGAGAGGAACTGTGAGGCGGGTAAAAATTCTCTGTGGGTTAATCGCTACGAGCAACACCTTTCACATTACACCTAGTCATCTGATCCAGTGCTAATATAAAAATATTGATTGATGCAGCATTAAGTTCAGTCTTGCTGTTATTATTGGTCCCGCACATACAACTACAGCTTCACTTTTTAAACACAACTTGTTCATGGTGGGTTTTAAATGACAAAGTGTAAAGTTGAGGGAAATAAAAAGCTGCGATCATTTCAGCAAAATTACTTTAACACTTACAAAACTTAAGAGGAGAGTAGCTTCTGATCAGATCTTGTAAACTGAAACTCTTACCACTCTTCCCGTGGGTGTGTGCCACTCTCCCCTCCTCACCACCCCAAAGGAACCAGAGCCAAGTTTCTCTCCCAGAACCAGCTCGTTGTCTTGGATCAGACAAGGGAGAGCCCGGCTGCTGCCATCCTGGCTCTGAGCCGGATTGCCTCCGCTCCACTGCTCGCCCCCATCTGGACCTCGTCCGCTTAACACCTGTGTGCATCAATAAATTAATAAAAAACTTACTGCACAAGTCTGATTACATGTGGTTCACACACAAAAGATAAGAAGTCTACAACAAAGCTGATTTAACGAGATGTTTCAGACCTTGGGAATCCATGAGCGTGGTCGTGAAGTTGTCTTGTAGCGTTTCAGAGCGTCCCATAATCTTCTTTGTCCTGGAAGAAAAAATGGATGTAAGTATACTCAACATGACATCTGTCTGATTTTAAAATCCCTGTTTTAATAAAGCCTTGAAATCTACAAAAAACATGATTTTTTATAAACATTGTTACTGTAAGAAGCGAAGTAACATTAACTCCAAGGTCCAAGGAAAAGTTGTTCTGCATCAAAAGGATGCTGCAGCAACTTAATAAAAGCACTGAATTGATGAGCCAATTAACCGATTAGTCAATCAACAGAAATTAATTGAAAACTATTTTTTTTGTAACTGGTCATTTGATTTGGTCATTGATCAGTGAAAAATGACAAATATTCTCTGGTTCCAGCTTCTCAAATGTGAGGCTCCTTTTCTATTTCATAGCACTGTAAATTAAATATTTCTCAATTTTAGATTGCTGGTTCGACAAATCAAGCACTTAACAGATTCCACCTTGGGCTCTGGGAAATTGTGATGGTAATATTTCACTTTTTTCCAGACTAAATGAATAATAATAACACTGTAAAATAATCAAAAGATTCATCAATAAAAAAAATTAGCGTGTCAAAGAAAAATACTTTCATGCCTTGCAAGAAAAGGGTGTGGACATCCAAAAAATATTTACTGTTGTTGGATCAAAATCAAACTCAAGGCAAAAACCTGATAAAAGATCCACACACTGCACCAATAGCTCCCAATAAATTAAACTAATTTAATCTATTATCTATCTATGCGTGTTTATGTCTCAGTATAGTATAGTTTTTTCTGCTCTGTGATGTTTACTCTCTGTTAGGTTGAATCAAAGACAAAGTAACAACACAGGGAGAAACAAGGTAGTGATATTGAAAAGTAGCTTCTCATTTTCTTTAAATAGACGCTGTATTTCCTCATGATAGCATCGCCTGAATGACTTCAACAACAAACACAATGAATTGATCTAATTTTGGCATATGTGTATGGTTTATGTAGGTTAATCAGAGACAAATCAAAGACAAAAACACCACTGAGAGTAAACAGAAAACCATTCTATTCTACCAGAAGTCATTTAAACCAAACATCTATTATTGAGCCACGTGGGAGATTCTTTCTATCTGCAGGTGAATGATATGTTTTGATTTGTAATCAGTGTGGATAAAAAGGAGATGATCTGGCTCACCGGGTTTGCTGATGCCTATCTGCTCCAGGTCGGCCTCCTTGACGTAGGCGAAGTGCTCGATGCGGGTGATGTTGAGGCCATCTCTGACACGCAGGTAGAACTTCTCCAACTGGACCTCGGCCAGGAGTTGGTACAGCCACTGAGTGTCCTGGTCCATCACCATGACCCAGTGATGGACCTGCCTTTGAGGGAAAAGGTCAAAGGTTATAAAATAGCAAAGGAACTTTTTGTTTGTGTCGTTTTCTCTGAAAATGCAAAAATCTGTGAATGAAATCTCGTCAAATCTTTTTGTTTGGCTTTACAACTTCCTGACAAAAGAAGAAATTGAGCTCTCAACCATGTTTTTCCAGTCTGGGGAAGCAAAATGAAAACCCAAAGACACAATTACTAAATAGTCTCTATCTGACTCTAATTAAAGACCCTGTGTAACGGTTACTTTGCTCCCACTTGGGCCTTGTTAGGTTACCATGGAGACCTAACAAAGAGCCCTTGGTGTGTGATGCCAGAGGGGGATTGTTGAGCTTTTAGCCTTGTGCCAACTTTTCACAAGTTATTTGTCAGTATCCAGTAACTCAAACTGGCAACTATTTACCGTCTACTGATTCATTGTATCCAAGTATCAACAATGACAGATTGGTACATCTTTAAACTTTTCTGCATACACTCATACCTCTAAACTGGCAACGAGCTACTTCAAAGAGATTAAAATCAGACTAGGAGAGTGGAGAAAGATGACAGAAGAGGCTGATCACAGAGAGAGGAACAGGTGGATGAGGGGGACAGGAAACAAAACCAGACATAAAAGCTCCAGTATCAGTGCTGCAGAAGGAGCTGCGACTCAATTTGAACCTTAAAGGCGACAACCCTGCAGTGGAGTCCTGGAGCAATGTGAAAAACTAAGAAACATTAGCGTGTCTGTGGCTGTCGGGGCACCTGTTCGACCGGATCCTGTTCACACAATATGTAACTACTTAAGTCATACTGCATGTCGAAATTACTGTCAAACAGCAGAATGACTTTGCATAACCTGATACGGCTAGTATTTCCCCTTTTAATTGAATCTGCATTTCCTGTAATAAGTTTATTGTTGACTCTTAATCACACCATCCAGACCAATAAGTGCAACAACAAATGTGATGAGGTTAATGTAGTTTCCTTTAAATAAAATATTAAAATACATCAAATTCCTTCTCTTGCTGGATATAATTCAGGCTTCAAGCTTTGTGCAGCCATAAATCATGTGCTTATCAGCAAACTGAGCCCAGCAGCTGTCAGGGAAGGCCTTCGACATTCCCGTGTCAGCTACCCTGGGAAAAATTAACATCCACGCTAAACAAGCAGCACAGCTACATTGTCTTCAGCAATCAGCTTTGCTTATTCTTACAACTTTCAAAATCATGCGAGTGCAAGAGGGTACTAGCCTGGGCTTGTGTTCATTTCCAGGGACAACTCCCAATTAATTTGCACCTTACTTGAGTGAGAATAGAGTGGGCATGTATTCTCTGCAAATTCAAGGGTAGTAAACACAACAAGTTCTGTGATCTTTCCCTTTATGTACAGAGTGATGAATCGTTAACCTGCCCAGCTACTGAAAAATCCTCTCAGTCTGATGGCATGTGTGACCAAGTGTGCAACTACTCACTTAGTATATAGTAATGTGACTTACCTAGCCTGACTTTAATCATACAAGTCATTATCTGCAATCTTCAAATGACCAACAGCACTGTTTACCCAGCACAGCAGCACTTCTGTTTGAGAGCTTTTGTTTACACTCGTGATCCCTGTTTCCTCTGACTAAGACCAAGAACAAATCAAGATCAACTCAACCATGGGTCATTCATCACTGACAGAGCAGTTCTCATCACGTGTCATTTAGGATACGATCACACCAATCTTCTAATCCTGTTTGGCTAATGACAGAAGCAATGTCCTTTAATGTCTGTTAATATTAGTATGCTTATGTCTAGTCTATTTTAATCATTTGCAGAGGTTTTAAGGTAAAATGATCCACCAGTTCTGTAAAAAGAAACTGCAAAGATTAGAGGAATGATTGAAAAAAATGCTAATGTCATTTCTATGGCTGCAACTAGCTTATTTTTTCATTATTGATTAATGTGACGATTTTTTTTCCTGAATCAATAAATTGTTGGGTCGATAAAATGTCCAAAAATTATGATAAAATGCCGAAGCCCATCATGTTTTTTATCCTAACCAACAATCCACAACTCAAAGATATTTAGTTTACTATAACAGAAGACTAAATAAACCAGAAAATATTCACATTTGAGAAGCTGGAATCCTATTAAGCAATTCACTGGGAATATTATAATTATAAATAACTATAAATAAAAAACAGAACCAAAAAAACATATGTATACATTAACCTTTAATTAAGAAAAAGGATTAAATATACATAAAATGCTGCCTACATAACTATCGGCGCATATCCGATGACATATATGCCGATGCTGATATATCTCTGATAAACCAATATCAGCTGATAATATCGGCTGACTGATATATCGGTTGGGCTCTAAAATAAACCAGAAACACATTTGAGAAGCTGGAATCATATTAAGCAATTGTCAAATTATTTAGGGATTAATTCTCTGTTGTCATTGCTAATCATTGCAGCTCTAGTCGTGTTGGCTTTCCTCTCTTGATAATGGTCTAATGACCCCTCTGGTTGATCTTGCGACCCTTGGTGGGGTCCCGACCCCCAGGTTGGAAACCACTGTATTAAAGAGTTGAAGGGTGCGTCTTTGAAGAACCTTACGTGTCCAAGATGCTGTGCATTTTTTCCCGAGTGTAGACACGACAGAAATCAGTAGAGATATAATCTGGTAACTATGGAAACCATGGATGTTTACCACTAAATTGTTAGATGTTACATTATATGTTAGTAGCGTCAAAAAACACAATTTCAGGAGCGTTTTGGTAAAGTTTAACATACTACTTACGTATAAATACATACAATTTCCTGGTAAGAACTTTCTGAGATCTTATAAACTTCTCATTAGATTTTCAAGTATCATAAAACAGTGACTCAATAAGTCCTGTCACACCTACCGTTAATCAGAATGAGTCTCCGGTGTCTGACAGCTCTTTCTTAACCACACACACCCCGAGACAAATGATCCATGTTGGCACTAAAACCTCCAGCAACGTCGACGGACGGCTTCCCCACAAATCACAACTCTGCTCTGAGTCCTAAACTTCCTTTAGATATGATAGACGCAGGTTGTTTCTCGGTTTATAGTTAATTTATTAGTTTCATGTCTTTGTGAGTCCGCAGCAAGCGCATTTTCTTGCCTACCTGTGTGTTTTCGGCTCGTTTCTCCGCCCACTTACAGTTCCTCGATTAACCACACCTCTTCCTGACTTTTCTCACCTGAGTGCACACAGCAGCAAAAACCTCTAGAGCAGTGGTCCGGGGACCCTCAGGGGACTTTGAGGGGGTTCCAGGGGATCACCAGCATAAAGGGGATTCATTTATTTTCACTATAATTCCATTAATAAGTAACACAATGATATAATATATGACTATTTTAGTCATGGGTTTCTTGTAATAAAACATCTAAAGGCAAAAATCTTATCAGATGGGGGTCCGTGGTCTAATTTGTGTCAGTTTAGAGCTCCTTGACATAAAAAAATTTGAGGACCACGTGCTCTAGCTAATATGTGTACCTGTACAGGTGGTGGCTACTGCCATAAATGACTGGCACAAGACAGTAATGTTGGACTACAATCAGCAATAATTAGATAGCAATGTGATGTCACTGGATGGTGTAAATGTTTAATTCTAATTAAAGTGTTTAGCTTTAATTTAAGTTTCTGAATTAATATTTTGTCCACCTCATTTCGGTTTGGTAAATATCAGAATCACATCTCAGAATAATGCAGTACAGTCCAAAAGCACCAACTACAGCCCCCGAAATATCCATGTTCAGTGTCTTGTACGCCCATATGAGCTGGGTGCCAGAGAGGTGCGGACACTTAAATAAACAATCAGTAAAAGTCCATAAATTTGAATCAGCACAATTTATTATGTTCATGAAGGAAACAGTTATTGTATTATAGTGCATTAACCGGGTGTGCCCAGTAATGTGGTAATTTATTATCTTGTGTTATGTTGTTTACCTGAAGTAAGACCATTCCCTGTTATACCATGAATCATGTTATTTAGTACAATTATTAGTCATAACTGAACAAAAGTCTACATTATTTGTAGATTTGTTTTATGTTTGGACTCAGACGAAACTTTCCCCAAGCTATGAGTCAAATAAAGAAACTCCAATGGTTTTCTCTCTGCCCTCCATACCTGCTGTTGCGGAGCAGGTTTAACAGGATTTTTGTCTCCATGTGGCTGCTTATTTGAATGCAAACCCAGCAGCATAGTGGAGGCTGCACTTTGCACTTCCTGGTACAGTATCTCTCCCAGTCGCTCCTCCCTCCCTGCTTGCCTGGATTACTCAACACACACAATAGATTTCAGTGGAATCAAAGGACCCTGCAAACAGGAGCAGCCATGGAGATTTGTTTTTAATTCTTTCAAGCACCTGTAACAAAGTTATAAGAGATTAACAGGAGCAAGTTTTCAGGTCCTAATGAGGCATAAGGCTATTTTTGTCCTCTTTTTGCTCCACCCAAGAGCAAAACAGTAATGACAAACACAAGCGATGACTACATTAAAGCCCCAGAATAACTGACTTATTCACAAGTTTCGTAAATCATCCTACGCCCAATGGACAGGTATTAAGACAACAACCTGTCATTTCCCGGGTTTGACGAGCAGTTGAGTCTCCAGGGCTGATGAGGATGTTTACACTCGTTCTGCTGTCTTAAATCTCATCTCAGCTTCACCTCGTCATTCTGAGGCTGAAGTTTCTGAGTTTCGGCTTACAGTGTGGGAAGCTCAGTGGTGGAAGAAGTATTCAGATCCTTTACTGCAGTAAAAGTACCAATACAGCGATGTAAAAATACTCCATTACAAGTAAAAGTCCTGCATGGAAAATCCTGAAAAGTACATAAGTATTATCAGCAAAATGTAGTTAAAGTATTAAAGTAAAAATACATGTTTCATCCCTCTGACTGATATATTATTATATATTATATGACATCATTAGATTATTAATACTGATGCATCAGTGTGTAAGCAGCATTTAACTGTTGAACTATTTTATATACAGTTAGTTAGTTTAGTCCAGTGGTTCCCAACCTAGGGGTCGGGCCCCTCCAAAGGGTCAGCAGATAAATCTGAGGGGTCCTGAGATGATTCATGGGAGAGGAAAGAAGAAAAAACAAAGTTATGATATACAAATCTGTTTTCAGTTTTTGGACTTTTTCTTTTGGTGACATATTGGATCATTTGAACATTTATTGAAATGAAACCATGTGAGAAGTTTAGAGGGAAAAATCACTATTTGATGGAGCTGTTAACAACTCACAGACATCTGAAATGTGACCCCGACTACACACTGCTTTTTGTAAGACATCAAAAGCCAAAAATGTTGGAAACCACTGGTTTCATCTTTATCAATGTGTTATATTTTAAAAGCTTGTTATATTATCCATTGTGTCAAATCTTCATCTGAAAAGTAACTAAAGCTGTCAAATAAATGTAGTGGAGTAGAAAGTACAATATTTCCCTCTGAAATGTAGTGGAGCAGAAGTATAAAGTTGCTTCAAATGGAAATACTCAAGTAAAGTACAAGTACGTCAAAATTGTACTTAAGTACAGTACTTGTGTAAATTTACTTAGTTACTTTCCACCACAGAGGAGACAGGCCTGGCTGGAAGTGAGGGGGCGACGCTACAGTATGAATCACAAGTGGGAAATTTCAGTGTTAGTCGTGTTAGGGCAAAACTAAGACTAAGCAAAGAGAAATATGATATCCCCCACATTGTTGTGTTCACTCTTTTATTAGCTGATGTTCATTTGGTGTTCATGAAGACACCATAATAATGGCCCCTGTCAACAGCGCTGAGGCAAATTCATTCAACAGTTTGCACTCTTCACCTCTTTGCACTATTCGTACCCTGTTTACAGTTCACAGAAACAGTTTCACCTGCATACAGTCATTCCTTGTGAACATTGCTGAAGATTGTTGTGTTGTTATTGTGTGTAAGAACACCAAGAGCCACTAAACTGGAGTCAAATTTCTTGTATGCGTAAACATACTTGGCCAATTAAGATCATTCTGATTCTGATACATTTATCTAACAGCTAGAGTTACTGGTAATTTTGAAGAGGTTTAAATTCTGACCATGTTTTACATAAAAAACGCGCAGTCAGGTCATAAAATGTAATGCACTTTCTATATTTAGAAACACATCAGATAAATCCTGCGTATGCAGTGATGCATGAGTAATAACAATAACCCAAGAATATAATATAACATTGGCACATTGTGATGCATGATGAGTACATTTAACCTTTAATACTTTAAATACAATTAGCTGATAAAATGTCGGCACTTGTACACTACTGGTCAAATGTTTTAGAGCACCTAATTTTTTCCAGTTTTATTGAAATTTACATAGTTTAATATCTCAATGTACTCTGAAATTAAACTTTTACCTATTTTTTAATATTTAATATAACAGCCGGACACACTCATGGCATTCTTTCTACAATGGAAATCAAATATTGTTCTGAAAGTTCTTCACAACAATGTTGCAGAAGTTGAATGTGTTGTACTGTCAGGTTGCTCTGCGTTCACCCTTCTGTCCAGTTTATCCCAAACCAGCTTGATGACCATTGTGCTGGCCATTCCATGATTTGAAGCCTACTGTCTTTTCTTTTCTTCTATGTTTTGGATCATTAATTTGCTGCAGGACGAACCCCTGATCAACTGCTTGGCTCTGCAGGATGCTTTGGTCGAGGTCAAGGCTTTGGTCCAGGCTGCCAGTCAGTCTGTGCAAGTCACCAACTCTGGATCCAGCAAAAGAGCTCCAGACCATCACACTTCCTCCTCTATGCTTTTACACAGACAGAGAGTTTGGAAGTAATAAACTAAAGCTCTGACACATGTAGGAACTGTTTGCATCAACTTTCAAGGCTTCATTTGCTTCCACTGCTACAGAAAAGCTATGAGCTGTTACCTATCACTACCTGGAAAATGCCTTTTTATAACTTTGAAATATACATTTTTTTTTTTTTTTTTTACCTTTGTACCATTTAAGGTTATTCACTAGACTTGAATTGCTTAAATAAAAAAAAAAACTGGAAAATTTCGTGTACTTATTATAAACGTAATAAAGTAATAAAGAATCAGGTAATATTTATGACAACAACAGTTTTTCCTGATAAGAAAAAAAACCCAACAATAGTGAAGAGCAGTAATAGAAATCTCATGTTTTCACTGAATTGAATTAAATCTACACAAAGAACACGAGCGCCCTCTTCTGTATAACGTCACATTTTCATGTGACGTCATTACGCTTATTTGTCGTCTGTTACGTCATCAGATGGAGACAATATTTTTCTACACTTTTACACAGTAATATTTGATTATAAAGCTAAACATTTGTTTTCTATGATAGGTTGTGAATTTGTAAAATTATTCGAGTTAATTTACAAAAAAGTTTTTATCATAAAGTGACATTTTTCTTACATTTACGTTAAAAAAGCCACCCGGAAGACAGTTCACAGATAGTAAACACATGGCTCGTGTTTGCCTATGAGGCTTAATTATGCCAAAACTCTTCGATATAAAGTTTCCAGGAGGATGTAAGACTCTTCCCGAAGGTTTCTGGTCAGCTGTGGACGTGTGGGTGAAGAAACCTCATGTTGTAAACAAGCGTCTCTGCGGAGTTAAAGAGACAGAGAGTGAAGATGTGGACACAGAGGCTCTGAAGTTCCTGCTGGATGACCCTGATTCTGAACTCTCACATGATGTGTTGTCCTTCCTGACCTGCAGGGTTTCACCTGAGCAGACACACGAAAGGGAAAAACCCTGGTCCTCTAGTGTCAGGACGTTTATTCCTAAAATAAACTGCTATGGGACAACTATGCATAAAGAGGTTGTACTCAAAGGTAAGAGCTGGACTTGAATGAAAGATTTGCTCTCTTACAAGATCAGTTTTCTGTTTTTTAAATTTATTTGTCTTCTCTAGAGTTTGGCAGACAGCAAGTGACCTTTCTACCATTTGAAGAGGATGCAGAAGGGCAGGTGTCTCTTAAGAAGGGCAACATTTATCAGATCCAGCTGCTCCATCAGGACTATGAAGAATGGTGAGTCACTTCATGTCCATATTTTTTCCAACAAAGCCTGAATATTAAGTATCTGGAGGATAATATGACTCCATACGAGGACTGAATATTGTCTGGATGTTATAATGTTAATGAGAATAGCTTTGAGATGCTTTCAGACATATGTACACAGAAACAAATCTGACACAGGATCATCAGCTTTCTTGTTTTGCTGTATTAAAGGAAAGGTTCACAATTTTTCAAGTTGGTCTTAAATCAACAGTCAGGTATCCATATGAACACTGAAAGAGGTTTTCCTCGCTGTAATCATTCCTCCCGTTGATAACTGGATATTAAATGATCCCTTTTGTTTTAAGACACTTGGAAAATTGTGAACCTGTCTTTTAACAATATCGTAAAATACAGCATATCAGGCTTTTTCAGGGACAAAATGATAAAGACCTGGACTTATTTCCATTGTTGTCCCTGTGATCTCACAGTCCACTATAGTTTATCAAGAAGGAAACAGACTTTGAATGTCAGACACTAAGAAATATTAGAAGATATTAACTAAAAACCTTGAAAATCAGAATCTGCTTTCACAACCTGATTCGCAGCCTGTAAGCTGCACCTAAATATAAACATTTAAGTACAAAAACATTCAAGATGACTCTGCCATTTCTCTCCTCAGGTCCTTGGAACTGCACGTCCTGACTCCAGATGCGTGGTTCTCCGATGGCGTAGCCTACCCGAAGCTGCCGTGGCTGTCGGCAGATCTGCTGCCTAAACTGGTTCGCTGGGCCACCGAGTGCAAGAGCAGCGAGTTCAGGAGCACTTTGTCCCTGCTGCCGGTGGAGAAGTACAGCCTCATGTACCAGCAGCTGAAGGAGAAGTACAAGGCGATGGTCAAGGTGGAGAGAGAGGACACTCTGAGGCTTGTCTCTGTTCTTTTATATTGTGGATGTTTTTATGTTTTTTCTCACTTTTCTGCTCTCTAGGTTTGGCCTGAGGTGACAGATCCTGAGAAGTTTGTCTATGAGGATGTTGCCATTGCTACATATCTCCTGGTGGGTTCACACTTGGATAGTATGTTATTTTAACACCAGATAATGTTTCTTTATTCCTAAAGTGTGCGTTAAAGAATAGTTTCTGTGTGCTTACTAAAAATGTGTGTGGCCGAATATACACATGTCTATATGTGCATGTGAAGCTCATTTTTTTATCTGCCATGTTGTCAGGTCATACAGTCAAAGCTGGGTCAATCAATTTCAGTGTGAAAAATTACTTTAACCCAGTGAATCAATGCATATGTCATGCTAGAGGTGAGTGAAAGGGTGTCAGCAGCAGCAGCAGCAGCAGGTGTTACACTGTCTCAGTGACTCAGTGAGTTTTCCGAAATGATTGAAGGCTCTACAGCAGTATTTACTCTCTTTCTCTGTGCGCTGCAGGTGCTGTGGTCTGAGGAGCGAGCAGAGAAAGGTCTGACTGACAAACAGTCCTTTGTGGACTTGGGCTGTGGAAACGGCCTCCTGGTTCACATACTGACCAATGAAGGGGTGAGTTCAGTGTTCAGTGTTCAGTTCATAAACTGGTTACTGAAACTTTGACTGTCATCAAAGTCGACATCTGTGATAGAATGTTACTTCCTGGTTAAAAGGTTGCTGAAAGCCCACAAAAGCTGCACAAAACAATCATGATGTGATATTTCTGATCTGGCGATTTCTGACCTAACAGCCTTATAAACAGGGCTTGTATGGATCTAGTTTTGTACTGAACTGAACATAAACAACAGACTGAAGTTAGAATCTGAGACTGAACTCAGAAGCAGTACCTTTAATGTCATGGTATTTTGAACATGGATGTAATATTTAACTAATGTAAACCAGACAGTTGATGTGATTTCTTAAAAAAACAAACTACATCCTGAATCAAATCAACATATCTTTGCAATTAATGGCGCAGAAATTGTTCAATTCAACAAACTGATTTGTAAATTATGAATCTACTGTCTAATCTGGGACGCAGCTAAAGATTATTTTCATTATCGATCATCTGACTATTATTTTCTTGATTAATCGATTTGTTTTGTTTATAAAATTGTGAAAAATGTTAATCACTGTTTCCCAAAGACCAACATGTAACATAAAATGTCCCAACCAACAGTCCACAACCCAAAGATATACAGTTTACGATCATAGAGGACTAAAGAAACCAGAAATATTCACATTTAAGGTGCTGGAATCAGAGAAGTCTTTAAAAATGTGACTTAAAACTATTAATCAATTTATCAGAATTGTTGCAGGTTAATTTTCTGTCGATCAACTAATAGAATAATTTACTAATCGTTGCAGCTCTAGTCTAATTTATTCTTTGTTATATATTTTATATCTGTTGTAGAGCTCTTATACTACCAGACTAACAGAATGAACAGTTTCACTAAAAAGTCAGTAAAAACAATTTGACAAATGAGTCACTTAAAGCTGCTCTAATCAATATTTTCATATTAACCCTGGTTCAAGTGACCACATGCAATATAAAAGGTGTCACTTGTATTGATGAACCCACAGAGAATTATCACCCTCAGCTCTAGAGAGCATCTTTAAGCTTTTTTTAGCTCATTGTTTTGGTTCACTTTCACTGCTGTTATCAGTTTTATTAGCACTAAGTAGCTATTTTCAGCTAAACACACCGTACTCTACCTGCTCAGCACCACACAGCAGATAGTCTAAGTAAGTGGTTAGCTGGTGAAAGAGCATTTATGCTAAAGAGCGAGGTATTTCCCTCAGGAGTTGCTGAAGACCAAAGCAGAACCAGAATGACAGTAAGTATTTGACCTACACGACTCTTCTGCTAGATGTGTAAATAGATGACGGTTTACTAACAACTTTATGAGGTCATATTATATCAAATGTGTGTTTTTCAGCATGTTGTGGAAATTCTGCCCCCAACTGGCCAAAATACTATTAAACTTTGATAGTTTATAAAGTGTAGAAACTTATATAAACCTGCATTCAACAGATTTTAAAAAAATCAAGTGATAGATGTTCCATGTTTACATCCAGATAAACTGCCTCTGTTAAAGACTGGGCCCCTTAAACCTAGAAGTCTTTCAATCAGCAAAATCCTCACATGCAGCTTAATCAATGACATGGAGCTGCTGAAGGCAATTCATGTCTCTGAATGTATGAAATCAACCAGCACCGTGTCGCCTTAATAACCAAACAAAAACTGGGTCAGGTGTAAACTGAAATTACACACACAGAGAGAAAGTGTCAGAGTGTGAACGTGGCTGAGAGCGATTAGCCGCTGACCGTCATGCCATCTTGTGTTGCAGCACCCTGGAAAGGGCATCGACGTTCGGAAGAGGAAGATCTGGGACATGTACGGCCCCCAGACTCTGCTGGAGGTGAGCGTGAAGAAGGCGGCTCCATTATAAACACGTTCAAGTTTTTAATTGCTGTTATTATCTTTTCACATGAAACTGGGAATTCATATCACACGCTGTAGGTGTTGTTTCAGCTCCCCCTCACTGCTGCTGCTGCTGCTGCTGCTGCTTTGTGCTCTGATTAAATGGAAGGAAGTTATTTTTCACTTTAAAACTGGTCAAACTATTATAACTATTCTTTTGTTAGTGTGCGAGAGATGCATGTTTTTGTGTAAAAGCACAAAACGTGAATAGATTTCAAACACTGAAGATTAAATTAGAGTTGCAGGATGACTTTTTTGTCTCACTCAGACATGCTTATTTTCCTGTACTTTACCTTTTAAAAATCAACCATTTAGCACTCAAAATGCAAGAAATAATGTCGGTTAATGATAGTTATTTAACGGGAATAAAGCACTGACATTTTTACTCTGTTATTACATGGAACAGGCATTACTATGCTAAAAGGAAAAAGGACACACTCCCCCCCCAAAAAAAGCAAAGCACTACCACACAACGGGATTAAGCTGAAAATGCATGTAAACACACACAGATTTGCAAGGAAAGCTGCCCTAAAAACTCTTCACTTTCCTGTCTGCCTCCTGGCCTCAGTCCTTCATTTGACAAGCTGCTGACAGCCTCCATCTCAGGTCATCTATTATTGACTGATTTTGGCAGAGAGGACGAGGCAGACCAATCTTTCTGGGGTGCAGCACTCCGTCCTAAACCTTCATTTCTGAACCTCACGAGCTTTAATACTCTTAACCTACATCATTTGTGATGTTGGTGGTGGCCTCTTTTTTTTTTAAACGAGCTGAATATGAAAGGATTAGCAAGGATTGTGTTGTTTTGATCATTTAAAAGTCATTGTATTGTCAAGAAAAAGCTGTTTCTGAGTACATCAACTAATGACCAACAACTGTAACACATTGGCAGGTGTTCTGTGACATATTATTACGTGTAAGACTTTTACACGTTGCTGGTATATCATACAATTTCCAATAAGTGATTCAGAATCAAATCATACCGCTGCACATCTTCCCTGCTCTAAGTAGCTCTTGTGCTTTTTGGGTCTGCTATTTCAGGAAAAGGCAATTACTCCCAGTGAGAGCTTCTTATTCCCGGGTACCAACTGGCTGATTGGGAACCACTCGGACGAGCTCACACCGTGGATCCCCGTTATAGCATCCAGGCGAGTCATCAGCAGACACAATCTCACTCAGCGGCTCAAGTGCCAGCTGATCTCTCCAATTAGGAATAACATTATGGGCAGAGGGAGGATGTGTGAATGTGTGTGCGTGTTTGTGTCTGTGCATGTCAGCGCAGAAGTGTGTGTTTTCTAAGGTGACCACCTGATGGCGATGTTGAGCCTTTATCTGTTACCACTGATAATTATCTGGTGTAATGGTTTGTTTCTTCCTGTCTGGTGAAATGAACAATTCTCAAACTTCACCAAACTTAAATGGACAAGTTATTAAAACCAGGTTGAGTGCATGAACACATGATAGTGATCACTGTGAAGAATTAGTTTCTTGCTCTCACTGCAGGTCATCTTATTCCTGCCGGTACTTCGTCCTACCCTGCTGTTTCTTTGACTTCTATGGAAAATACCAGAGACGGCAGTGTAAGAAGTCTCAGTATAAGGAATACATCGACTTCATCACTGAGGTCAGCCAAGTCAGCGGCTTCAACACCGAAGAAGACTGCCTGAGAATACCGTCCACCAAACGGGTAGGCTCACAAAATCCAAAGGCAAAAAATCAACTCGATGGAGTATGTGTTTGATTTCAGATTATGTGATACAGTGCACTTTATGACTGAATAGAGCTCATTTTAATCTATACTCCTAAACATGTTACTGAGTTTTAGTTAAGTCATTTCCAGCTACTTACTTCGTCCATAAAAATAGGAAAATACTGAGAAGTCTGTCTATGTCCACAGGGCGTAGCACATACTATGTAATGTCGTTTTTCTGTCTTTCTTTACTATGTCTTTGTAACAAAGCAGACATAAGATTAATATTTTTTCTTTTAAGGGTGCAATAGATGACATTCAGCCCTGCTAGATGTCAGCAAAAAACTATTTGCTATGTAAAGATATAGTGGAGTAATGGCGTCCTGAGCAGAGAATGAAGTCACACTCCCTCTGTGTGTTGTTTTCCAAGCTTCTCTGTTCTTTGTTTTTTGATAGCCGGTCCAGCTGTTTGGACATGTCAGTGCATGTGAGTCCCTCTGTGTCCTCTCGTGTACGTTTTCAACATGGCAGCCGGATCACAAACTTTCTCACATTGCAGCTAAACAGTACACTAAAATATGTTTCTGAAAACATCTGAAGTGAGAAATAAGCAATGCAGTAACAGAATCTTGAGCCATATTTTATCAGCACCGCCTAGTTTGACAGTTTGATCTGAGTTTCGTGAGCTGTTGGTTCAATGGCTGCTTTCTCTTGTTTTTTCAACTTTATTGAGTAAACAACGTGCACATTTGTTTTGTTCTGAGATGCTGGTGCGTATATTGTACCTTTTTAAAATAAGAAAGTCTTGTAATATTTTTGTGTAAAATGATCATAAAATGGATTCCTGTCCTTCAAACAAGCACAGCTGTGCATCCCTGCCTTTTCTCCACCTGACCCTTGTTTAGTATAGCCATAATAAATCAGATCTTGTTTCATAGCTGATGACCATTAATGGCTTCAATACACATTGACACATAAAAAGAACAAGCAAGTATTTACTGGGCTTTTAATGTACAGGGATCAGTCATAATCAGTTTATACATACATTGGAAAATGAGCGTTTCTGGTTTTACAGTTTCGGGCCACAGCACCCACGGGAGATGTCTTGACATTCAGCTCTTCCTCTTGCAGGTGTGTTTGGTAGGAAAGTCGAGAAGCTACCAGGCGTCTGACGAGGCCCAGGCGGAGCACAGAAGAGCTTGTTACATTCAGAGCCGCCAGACTGTCTCAGGGGTCACAGTTCAAGGGTCAGACATCAGAAATGACAGAGACTGTTGCCATGGGAATGCAGAAACCAACAGGACCCCCGGGAACAGCTGGGGAGCCGGGTTCCAGCCCCGAGACAAGGTTGAAGTGGTTCGAAACTGCGCTGCTCTCCCCCGGGACTTTGTTGACGGCATTGTCCTGCAGGTCGCTAATGTCCTTCTGGGAATGACTGTGGATGACGGCGGGGGGTTGTCCACCGACTGGAACCGAGGAGGTAACAGCCACAAAACATCCGAGATAAACAAACAAATCACACAAATCTCCCTGGACGTGAGCTGCTACTGAAGTGAAGAACAGGTTCAAATTAAATTCAGGGTAGGACGCATCATCTGTGATGTTTAGTCATCCAGTCTTATTATTCTGCACTTTAGGGGTTTCTGAATTCATTACTTTGTAATATTATCTGTTGCAGGGCAGCCATACTGGCTTAAAGCTTTCAGGCTGTCTTGCAAACTGGATAACAGATAGAAATGTTGCAATTCTTTCATTTTATGTCCTTTAAGGGTGATTATTTCACCCCTAAAATCAATACCTTAGAACAAATCAAAAGAGTGTGAGGAGAAAATGTAGTATCTACCAAAAAAGATACATTCTTTCAACTTTCATTTTAACTTGAGTAGATTGTTTAAGACTTTATTTTGACTATTTACAGCCCATAGCAGATAGGAAATAAATGAAACTCTGGTTTGCTAGGTGTCTGTCCTTCTCCTATTAATATTTATATTGAAATATACATTGATGTACATTGAAATAAAAACATTTTATCTTAAAACGTCTGATTTAAAGGTAGCTAACCATGAATTCCACTAAAGTCAAAACCTGGGACGCAGCCACTGACATTTGCTAAGCTAGCTACCCTTAGCAGGTTTAGCTTTTTTTTTTTCTTCTCCATCACGGTTGGATTTAGCAGCTGCCTCACTTACTTATGTGGAATAACTAATTGAATTATTATATCAGTTCATCAAAATAACTATTTTTTATTTACAGGTAGGGAAGTAATAAATCTAGCTTCAGGTACGGATAGCCGCGGCTATCTCGCTCGCTTGCTTTCATTTGATATTTTGCTAGCTCTCTTGTTTTAGCTGTCCAGAGTCACAGATTACTACGTCAGACTGCAGTTTGGTTTGATTTTCAGCTCTGTTTGTACTTAGTGCAAATTTAAAAAGCAGTTTTCACAAAAGTTATACATTTCTATGGCATAATATCTCTTTTTACACGGCAAAACAGATGTTATAAAGTCCGATACAGGTCTCAACGGTATAGCTTGACATATTGGGGAAAAAGGCTTATTCGCTTTAGGGATGTCACTCTCATATCTGTCTGTTAGTTAAATGTACGACTTCAACCGGTTAGTTTAGCTTAGCAAAAAGACTAGGAACAGGGGGAAACAACTAGCCTGGCTCTGTCCACTGTTTGTTGATGTTGTTTTTAACACTTCAATAAATGATACAGTAACGCGTTGATTCGTGAGCTTTAGAGGTGCTGGTAGCTGGATTTTGTTAGCTTCAGACAGAGCCACATATGATGATCTTCTCATCTATTTCTCTGCCATAAAGCGATTAAGTGTATTTCTCACAACTATTCCATTAACTCAGTTTTGACGAATATGTCGTTTCCCCGTTCTGAACATCTCTAAAACAACGCGGATGAATCACTTCTTCACAACTTCTCGCAACTTCTGCGGTCTCAACCTCTCATTTGATCCCCCCTCCGTCACTTGCATTCAACCCCCCTCCCCCCTTCTCTCGTCACCACCCTGTCCCCTCTCTGCGCCAGCATCGCGCGCAAACACACACTGTTTCCCTCACACACCACCCACGCATCACCTTTGTCGACTCCTCTGCACCCCTGCTGCCACACAGACACCAACGATATGAATGAGATAAGGAGATAAGGACTACTATGATTAAAACAGAAAATTCTCTGTCAGGATGTCAGTGCTGAAATTAGAGGATGAAAATATGAGGGAGAGGCAATAAAGGGAGACTGTAACTCTGTATAGAGATGACTGGATGAATAATGCACTACCAGCTATGATTTATGCATGAGAATGCGTTTGTATTGAGTTATTCCTACCAGTTATCTGCTGTGTAAGAACAAAGCGTAAAGTCAGGGTGAGACAGCATATACTGAATATGTCCAGAAGGCCTCAGAGTCATTGAAAGGGCGTTGAGATTACATTTCTTTTCATTTTAAACATGTTTTCAAAGAGTGTGAGGATTATTTATATTTTAATCTATCAATTTTTTATGTTTAGTGATGGATCCCTGGTTGTATAGCTTCCTGGTTCAGATGTAAGTCCAAATTCCTGAGCTCATAGTCCTCACTTTTGATCTCTTATTAGATTTTTAAACATTTCTCAGGAACAGGAACAACCTGCAATGTTGTAGTTTTGTCTATTATTTGTCCAAACAAATATTTGGTGTTGGGTATGTGACACAATACTCAACACCACAAGTGACAAATTGAAGCTTTAACAAAACACAAACTGTCTACCTAAAAAAAAATCCTGATTTCTTTGGGTGTGTGTGAAATCATGTTGTCTAGGGCTGAGTATATTTTACTAAAGCACATAACATTTTTTGATTTAACACTAATGAATTTAGAAGTTTGGCATATTCTACAGAAGGTGTGTTTATATTTCCCAAGTTAAGGTATAAGGGGAAAAATATTGTCATGGTATTGGTACCGAAATACTTCCAGTCCTACTGCTGCCACATTGTTTGATATCTGAGCGCTGAAGTTAAAATACTCAATTTATATATATATCTCAGTGACGTTTTGAGAAGGTAAGGTGTGAACGTGTGAGGCCAGCTCCTGTTGGTTTGAGTCGAGTTATTAATTCATGCATGCTGTACTGCTGACTGGGCTCATGTGCTTACGTAATCATGCTGAGAGAGAAAGTCTGTGTGCATCTGTACATCTCTAAGACTAAACCTCAAATCCGTATATTTAACCGGTAATCAGTGTTTTTGCAAAAGACAGAGATACAGTAGGTCTAAAATTCACACCGTATTGATGTAAAATGTTCTTTGCACTGTGTTGGTGTGCTGCTATGTGCTGTAGAAACAGGCAGTACTGTAGGTGAGAGTCGGTACAGCATGTTATTAACTGTTTGGTGCCTGCAGAGCACCTTTCCCCCAGTTGAGTAGGCTCACAATCCTCCAGAAGGCCCAGCAGAATCATCATCCACACCAACACTGCTCACTATACCTTGCTCTCTAATATAGAGCTGCAGCGATTAGTCGATTAATCGATAAGTCGACCAATAGAAAACTATTTTAATAAATAGTTTTGGTTATTTTTAAGCTAAAAAAGCCAAATATTTGCTGGTTGCAGCTTCTCATATGTGCTTTTCTTTGTCTTACATGATAATAAACTGAATATTTTTGGGTTTTGGACTGTTGGTCGGACATTTGAAGACGTCAGCTTGGGCTGCGGGAAATTATAAATAATATTTTATAGACAAACTGATTAATTGAGAAAATAATCTGCGGATTAATTGATAATGAAAATAACAGTTAGTTGCAGCCCTACTCTGATATTATCCCCATAAATACAGATCTTGTTTATATAATCTTTATTATTCAGCCTCTGGTTAAGCTGTGATACGGATTCTGAGTATCTAAATATTCTCTGTTACCACGAGTTTTATTATTAGGACCATAGTTCTTTTAATTATTGATTTAGAGATTCATTATTTAGTCTATAACATGTCAGGAAAAAGGTGAAATATGTGCATCACAGTTTCTCCAAGATCAAGTTGACATATTCAAATAGCCTGTTTTATTGAACCAACCCCAAAGATATTGATTTTGCTGTCATAGAAGACTATGAAAATCTGCAAGTATTAACACTTGAGAAGCTGGTACAAGTAGAATTTTTGCATCATTATTATTATTATTATTATTTTTTTAATCAGTGGGATACTGCACTAATTCCCGTCATTTTGGCTTATGACTCTTCATAGCCAAGCAAAACGTTCTCATCACAGGTGTCATATGTGTGAGTAGTTTAATCAAAGCTATGTCACCTTCTCACACTTGTTTCATTTTAGTAGTTTTTAGAGGCCTGAAAAGATAAAACTCTCCAATATTTCACAGGTAAAGGTGCAAAGATTTGAGAAAAGTCAGAAAATATAGTATGGTTGTATTTTTCTTCTCATTTTCTAACTTGTTAATCATCTTCTGACCTTTTTGGGAGGTCCTGACCTCCAGTTTGTACTCATGACAAGTTTTATTCGTCAACAAAATAGTAACATGAATAATCCTGTAATACAGCTGTGCTCTTGATAATCGAAAAGGATCCTTTCAAAAAAGCTTTATCCACCACTCAGCAATTTCAGCGCTAATTATTCTCCACTCAGCCTGATTCTGAATTGGCTTAAGCAGCAAAAACAATCCACAGCAACAAGCAATCAATCGCCGGCCATCTTTTACACGGGGGGGGGGCACGTCCAACCTTAAACAAGTTCAACTGGACGTCAAGCTGAGCCATTAACAACAGTCTACGCCCTGGTCTTAGTCCAAGCAGAATCTGGCTACTCCGTCAATACCGACTTTCTTCCATTAATCCTCATTAACATTGTAGGCAGTAAAGGGCAGCTCTAAACGGTGTATTGATATTATATTAAAGCCTGGAGCTCCCTGGCGTCTGGGCTTTAGGACGGCAGTCTGCCCAGTTTCACACTCTGCTGCGCAGGACTGTGTTTGGCTCTGCGAGTGTCTGTGAATGTGGGAGTGTGTTGCATATTTTACAGATTAACTCAGCAATTTGACCGTCTAAATTTAGGGCGTATTTGGGTGGACAGTATGTTTCTGAAGGATTTCAGTAGCAGAAAAACAAGTTTTAGAGAGAAGAAAGCCATCATGGCTGTAAACGGATGCTCTGGTATGTGGTTTAGAGTTATAACAAACCCAAATATTAGCTTTAAAACAGTACATCTATGACCAACTGACCTCGGATCAGAGGCAATATATTTTCAATAATCACTGCAGGGATTGTCTGGAGTACCACCACGAATATGTCGTCAAGTATGCCGAAGGTGTTGCAGAGCAGTCATGTTTTAACATGTAAATGAAAACAAAAAGCTGCCTGGATTGAATTATTTAATAATTTTACATTATTGACTGGAACATCTCATTAAGATGTTTGCAGATTTGGGTCAAACATTGTTACGAAACAGCACGAGGAGTATTAGAAATCCTGCGGTGTGGTCCTCTCCAATATGTCAGAGAAAAGAGGAGGAAGATTGTCATTTGTACAAACCAAATGTCAGCCGTGATTGAATTCCCTTCTGGGGAGAAAAAGGGCAAGCCAGAAATACTGAAATTCTTATGAAAAGGAGCCCGAAGGCGGGTTGCTGTGAACACGAAGGGGCATGTCATTTATTTGCTTACAGTTTCCTTTCATGGAGTTGTTTTATATGAGAACTCGTAGCAGGGACTTCTGTGTGTTTCACTTCCCCTTTCTCCTTTTTTGCTCTTTGGTATCTAAAATTACTGTCCCAGTGGGGGAGTGACAACAATGACTCACGCTCTCAAATGGCCGGTGGGAGATGCGACGGTGAAATGCATGCTGGTCGCTCTGACAGCTCGTTGGAGCAGCTCTAATTGAGCACACTTCACGGCCCTGACTAACACTGAAAGACAGTGACAGAGGTGGTTTTTTTTTCCTCTCTGTAAAATCTCTCAAAACAACTGCCCACTTCGAGTCAATCAGCTGCATCAGACGCTTCTTTCTTTAAAGAAGAAGTCTCGGATAAATATGATTTAATAAAATATATTGATGACTGCCACATCCTCCTTCTGCTTCTTTTATCACTCTCCTCCCCTCCTCCCTCCTCCTCAGGCAGCCTTTCTGTGAGCGAGGTCGCTGGGCTGTTGGAGCAGGAGACCCTACAGCTCCTAAAGAAGGAGTGCGGAGGCCTTCAGACGCTTCTCAAGAACAACCATCAAGTCTTCAGAGGTAGCTGAACTACACGTGTCTCTACATCCTCACAGCTAGTCCACATGATATTGGAGAAAAATATGTATTTTTCCAGTGTAGTCATGTGTAACTATTTCTGCTATTAGTCCACTGAAGCCTTTATTCATACTTGATTTCCACTATTTGTATTAAATTGATACTAATGACAGTTGAAGTGGAAGATTTTTTTTTACCACAGTAAATTCCAATTGGAAAGTTTCTTTTAATGATGTCCTCAATGCTCATAGAAACACAGGAGTCTATTTTAACACTACAATAGCTTTATGTAATGGCTGTCGATTTTAATATTTTTTAAATAATTTTCTTTGTTTCTTAGAAGTACTGTTACTTTCTGTCAGTTGGTATGGCCCCAAATAGTACAATACCCATCAGCCACAGCTGTTGTTGCTATGGAGAGGAAGCCAGCTGCATGCTGAATGAGCTGTAGCAATTGGAGAACGCTAAGTTGTTGCAATTTGGGAACAAAACACGGTGCCAAAGTTGATGAATTCGTACAAAACTGATTAATCTTCTGCTTGACGTTAACAGCATTTTAAGCGTGTTGATTGCATGTTTCCTTTTGAAATGCTCCTTGAGAGTCATAAATAACTATATTATGCACATTTCCAGGTCTGTGGGGCTCTACTGGAATATCTTTACATGATTTTCGGTTCAAAAATTTTCTAAACTCATACTGACCCTTCACACAGCCCCTCAGTTCAGCCTCTGTCTGAAACAGGTCGTTTTAGCTCCTGTCTCTTTAAGGACCCTTTTCCGAGCCCACTATGTTCTGATTGGTCAGCTCTTGGAAGCTTTCCCTCGGGAGACTTGCAACAAACCACAGTAGTAGGATTTCACTACTTTTTCTCGTTCTTTACTTGAAATGTCAGCTTCTCAAACACATCCGTACGTGTTTGAGCCGAAATCCGATCCGAAATATGAGTGATCAACGCAAACAACACATGGAAAAACCTTAGCAACAACCTTAGCAACAAAGGCTACTCGTGGGGAGCATTTCTACCTACATTAACCTCAAGTTGTGGAACTTTGAACATGTTTAATATAAACATCCGACATCATAACAGTATATAAATAACAAAAAATCAGAAAAAACATAATATGTCCCCTTTAAATTTTTATACACACAAGCTTTTTATCTTTGACTTTTTACCAATGAACCAGATATTTTCCAAAACAGTTGCTCCTATTTTGCACCCCCATCCAAGCATTAGAAAAGCTCCAACTGTCAGTTTGTTTACTTGTTTGATTGTTTGTGCTACTGGGAAAATAATATATGGATCTAATGCATTACTTTAACCCTGGATGTCTGAAATAACTCGTCCCAGCTGGCAACGCTATAGGAACACTTTGACTCTGACTAATGAGGTCTCCCTGTCGTGTCTTGTCTCTCAGTGGAAGGAGGGAGGGTGTATATAAGAGACTGGCGGGACAGGAAGTCCTCCAGGGCGGATGCCAAGAGGAAGCCCGTTTCCCCTGGTGCCCTAAAAACCCGACCCTGCTGGTTTCACGACCACCACCCTCAGGGCTGCCCCCTGCAGGCCGAACACTGCGCGTTCGCTCATGGACCCGAAGACCTCCGACCCTCAACCAGACCTCTGAAGAAGATCAAGAATGAATGATTGTTTCATTCTGCTTGAACCTTTTTATTTGGACTTGAATGAACAGTATTTGGCTGATTTTTAAAGTGGCGAAGTCAGTCAGAAACTACTTTTCTAATGATTAGTATTCACTCCATCAAGGGATGAACCTGCTGCGAGAAGAGGAGGAAGTTAAGCAGTTTTATTGATGCAATATTACATCATTTCTGGGAACTGAGGTCTTCAAAATTCATAGTGTCCTCTTTCTTCTGTGTGCAGCTGCCAAAATGTGAAGCTTCCTGCAGCTTTAGGTTTCCCTGTTGGAGTTCGCTGACACCTCTGGGTTGCAGTATGTTATCTGCTGAAATGCAATTTCAAAGGATACTTTCGTCTTTCTTTTTATTTATTTAAGAAGTGGACTCTTGTAAAGCCCAGTTCTTTGTAAAGCCAATTGTTACTTACTGTATATTAAAGTGCATTTCAAGCCACAGCATGTATATTTATTTTAAGATCATGAAGTTTTGCTGAGCACTCAAAGTATTTTTCCTACAGTAAAACTTTAAAAGCTTCTGTACATGTGCAATATTTTAGCTCTTCACTAAGTTAGTTCATTCACCTCAGACAGGTACTTTGAGGTTCAGAGACAGGGCGGTGGATAAAGACCGGACAGCGTTTGAACAAAGTAAATGTTAGCAGTATGAATTATTTGTTGGCAGGAGTTGAGGGGTGAGCTGCATGCCGTCCCCTCTGGACTGGTGCTCACTGCTGTGTCTCTCTAGCAGTTTGCCATCACCCTGTGGCTCAAATGTCAAAGACAGTAGGGCTCACTCAGGGACTGCAGTTGGGCGATGAGAAGAGCCTCCTCAGGGGTTTGTTTGCTTATGTGGTTGACAATAATCACACAATTGATGCAATAAAGCATAAAGACAATTTCAGTCCTTTCAAATTTGCACCCCTATGAAGCTACACTCTAATTTACATCATTTTCATCTGATCTACCTCTCTCTTCCCTTCTGTATAAAATATTCAGTTTGATTAACAATGCTGTGTGTGGTTGACTGACAATTAATTATAGGAGTTCTTGAGTTTAGCAGAATTCAAAACCTTTTTGTCTCTCTGCTATTTGGAGACACTAATATGCAAAGTTGACTCCTGCAATTTAAATGATTTTTTTCACCCAAATTACAAGAAAACGCTTTCTCAAATGTTATGGCATTTTATCCAAGCCCATTTTTGCCAGGAAAAGAAAAAAGTAGATTAAGTGTGTACTTTAAATATGACATCAGTCAACAGTATGACTTGCTGTCTCACAATTTGAATTATTATCAAAAAATACCACAATTCTGGTCAATATCTCATAATTTTGTCAAAGAAAGTAACAAGACTAAGAGTCTACAGCCATCCTAGTGGCTCTGTAAGCTTCAACCTTTGAGCTAAATGCTAATGTCAACATGCTAACAGACTGATGTCTAAGCTAGCAGGCTTATGACCATTTTCATCTTAGTTTAGTGTGTTGTGTACATTTGCTAATTAGCACTAAACACAAATGATGATGTCATAAGTTTTGCTGGTACAATATTTGGTCATAAACCAAAATAACTGAAATTTTCACCTGATTGTGCTAGATTAAAAGTGAGCAGATCACCAAAGTTAGTACAGTTCATCTTGAGGGGAACGAGAATGTCATTTGCACAATACATTTATTTAATTGGTCATCCATCCAATAGTTGTTCAGATATTTCAGTCAGGACCAAAGTGGTGAACCAACTAATTGACATTGCTATCCACAGAGTCGTGCTGCTAGCATGACCTGCTCTCATCTCTGGTGTCTTATGGAAGAAAGAAAAAAGTAAGAAATGTTTGGAATAAGAAATAAGAATACTGTTACTTTACTATGTTAAGTCAAAATTATGAGATGAGAATTATGATGATGATGTTTCAAAATTTCCAGTTAGTGAATCAAAATTATTAAAATTTTGAAACTCAAAGATCTTGAGAACAACTGTTGACAAAATGATCACATGATTATCACAAGATCCACTTCAATTTCAATTTAAGTTTCTTGTATATAGCGCCAAATCACAACAGAAGTTATCTCAGGGCACTTTTCACACAGAGCAGGTCTAGACTGGACTCTATTTTTACAGAGACAGAGAGGGAATAAACATTCCTCTGTGAGCAAGCACTTGGCGACAGCAGCAAGGAAAAACTCCCCTTTAACGGAAAGAAACCTCAAGCAGAACCGAGCTGTAGGTGGGCGGCCATCTGCCTTAACTGGTTATGTTGAGAGAGAGAGAGAAAGGGGAGAGGGGAGAAAGAGACACAGAGAAGCACAATAACAACAATAACAACCATTTGGTAGCTGTTGAATGGTATCTTACATCCTTAATCAACAGAAGGGATTGTAGTTCATGTATGTTCAAATTTACACTCCTATTGGTAATTTCAAGATGAGGCAATACAGTCTTATTATCAGGCTGCTACTTGTTCATGTTGGTTTAAAAGTTGAGATTGAAAATTAGTCAGCTGCTGTTCCAGGAATTCAATTTCAGTTTCATTTTGACTTATTTCAAAATTAGGACATATTGTCTCATAATGTTGACTTGATGATGGTGATGATCGTGGTATTTTTCATGTTTTTCATTTCTAACAATTAATGTTTTTTTTCTTTCCCTAAAAAAATGGGCGTCAGTTGTATGGAGCATATGTTTTTGTACTTAGGGTGAACTGACCCTTTAAAAGCTGATTGCAGATGTCAAATTAAAAGCACCAAAATCCCTGAAACAGCAGCGAATCCCGTCTCAGGTAGCAGCTCCGTTCTTTCCTTTTTTTTTTCCTGTTCAGAGGATAAAAAGTCCATACCGTGGTTGAGAGGGACACGTTCAGGTTAGTTACACATTAGCAGACTGGATGCCCCCATTTCCTCTGGAGCTCAATAGCTGTGTCACTGAATATTGATGAAGACGTACACGCATTTTTCTCAACACCGGGAGAAAAAGCCTGCACCAAAGAAAGCCTTAATAGTTTTCTGGAGTGCTAAAAGATTAGCAACGATGAAAGAAAGGCTATTTACACGTAAACGATGCTGCAGCTGTGATGGACATAAACTATGGTGGAGCTGAAAGTGAGTGTGGTTGTGTTCTGACAGGCAGTACTCTGTCATAATGTGCACAGCTATGTGTGGGTTTTAATGACCTGCTTAAATCACTTCCCTCTCTTCGCTCTTCCCCCCTCCTGTCATTACACTTCCAGGAAGAAATCAATTCATGAAAATACTCCTGCTGCTTCAGGTCTGCAGAGATCATCCGAACCAATCGACCTGCTGCCCTACATTTAACTGCTGAGGAGTGTGACGTGGCCAGTGGGGAGTACAGGCGGTCACTCGCCTCACTCCCCCCACTGCACACACACTCTCGTTGTGACCTTTTGACCCCGGCCCTTTCTGAGCGCCATCCAATAAGCTATCATTACGGCTCTGTTTATGTCCGCCTCGCACCGCTGCCCTGGAGGCTACAGAGGAGATCCAGAGCAAGCAAAATTACCCCCCCATATGCTCCTCTATCTCACCCACCCCTCCCGTAAGCTAATAACAGGAAGTGTGTTGCTCACACATGTCAAAAAATGCATCATCTTGTATCAACAACTGATACAAACAAGGAAACAGTTTTCCTTGCACAATAGATGGCTATAACGGGTTAAATAAAGGATGCAGTGAGCATAGTTCTGCAGGTCAAAAGACGTGGGCGTCTAGGTTTCATGAGATTGAAATGTGAAAGTTTATTAGATGTCAAGGTTACATAAAGCCATGACTATTTCAACATTTAGTTATACCTTGTTACACATGAAAGTATAGTCATTAAAATGCTGTCGAAACAATGATTATATGTAACCATGACGCCCACAAAATGTCATGTTTCAACCGAATCTACATGTCTTTTGAGCTGCAAATTACCTGCGTGCAGGCACTCTTCAGTAGCTGGAGCATTAGAGCATCGTGTAATAGAAATAGATACAATACATATCCTGTAAAGCTGTTATTGTGGCACTTGAAGGTGGATTTGTGAAGGTTTTTTGAAGAATGGTTAACCCAAAGATCAAGCTTTACCTTGGGGAAGGTGAAAAAACTATAAAATAAAATCTAAAAATCTTAAGTAATAGAGTAGGATAGTGGTGAATAACAAAAAACACTTCTGCAGCACGGATTGACACTTATTTTTTCTGACTTTTCACAAATATTTCCTATTTCCTTGTGAAATACTTGAAAGTTTTACAGCTTCCTGACCGTAAAAGTGAAAAAAAAGAGAGAAATGTTAGAAGCCAGCATCACTCTTTGCCGTCAAACAGTCACAGCTCATACATACTGTATGCAAAATGTAATGAGCTGTCACGAGAAAGTATGGCTTGCATATAAGCCTCACAGTCCAATAAGGCTGTGCAGTAGATACAGAAGTCTCCTGCGTGTCCAGTTTAATTAGTTTTTTTCCAGATAGCAGGATCCTGTTGCTGTTTTAGAGGCAAAACTATGTAAACCATGTGAACTATGTAAACACAGTGTCTGACAGTAAACAGCGGCTCCGGTTATTTATTTTACTGTTGTTGCTTCACCATGTTCACCATTTCCTGCACAAGAATCCTAAGGAGAAGATGTCTAATAAAAAAAAAAAAAAACTGTGACAGTGTTTGAATGATGTCCGTCACCTCTGAGGACTCCAGTCTCAGTCCGGAAGAAAGAATTTAAGATGCTGAAAGCGAAAGAAAGGACAGAGAAGACATTAGCAGACAGACAAAATTACTCCCCACGCCTAAAATCTAGGTCAGGGAGAAGCGGCTGCGTCTCAAAGCCAACATCTTTCCCTGTGTTTCCTTCATGCTTTATTCATTGTGGCACCACGGGGCTTGATGTAATGCAGCATCTCCCAGACATTATTTTGGACGTACAGAAGTCTCTCTCAGCAAAGAGAAACCATGTAGGACTCAGACACTGACAGCTGTTACTGCAATGAATTCTTTTGTTTGACTTGCTGCTGCCTTAGAAAATCTTTTCTCCTCAGTTTTCGTTTTATCTGTGAGATTTCGGGAGAGAGGGGTTGTTTCAGAGCATTATTTTGTGTCAGTGTCTTTGTATATTTCTGCACCTCTGGAATTGTGAGATTAACATTCAGCATGTCTCTACCATCTGATGTTTTTCGCTACTCTATTAGTATTCAGCACGGCCCCATAAACCCTGAATGGCTCGTGTGAATAAGTCGCCTCGCAGGAGAACAGCTTACTCACTCTGGATGACTCTGACCAGCGATTATAAATTAACGAGATAGCAGTGAGTCACTGAGTAATTTGTTGTTGTGATGTCATGTGTACTAATGTGCTGAAAGAGAAAGAGTACCAGAAGACTTTCTTTCATCTTCAGTTTGCTGCTTTTTCTTCTTTACTTTGCAGAGTTACCTTCATGTCTGCTACCTTTTTTTATTCATAAAGTGACTTTGTTAGTTTTAACGGGTTGCCCCACCCAAATTATGAAAACAAACTCCCCGCACGTTTTTTTTTCACTTAGCTTTATTTTAATCCAGCCATGCAAATAGTTTTGACTTAATTGCTCAGGTTTTGATATCTCTGACCACGAGAATCCAAGTTCTCAATAGGTTTCAAGTTTCAGTTGTTTTTGAAGATGAAAAATATGATCATAGAAAAAAAAAAGTTTTTCTGTTACTCTTAAGCATCCTTTATTTAGTCTAGAAGGCTGACTAGTTTCAACATCACAGTGTCTGCATCATGGGTGAAAAACTGACTGATTACACCTGTTACTCAATGAGACGAGGTTGATGAAGAAAGTTTCATTATGAATGTAAAAGTCAGATTTATAAAAGAGAAACATGTTTTTTTTTCCTTTATCAATGTCCCAGTTACACAAGATAGTCCACACAATAACACGCAGTAGACAGTTTTCATGGGGACTATTTCTTTGGTAGGAAGAATGTTCAAGGATAACTGTTGTCATTGAGGTCTGTGGTTCATCCAGAATAACAAAGTCATTGTTTCTGAAGAGAAATGTTTTGACTTCTTTTAAATGTCATGTTTTATGTTGTGACCACCACAAATACAATTCAGACACAAGTTTTCAAAACCAGAACTATTTACAAGGCTAGATACCACTAGAGATACTGTGTAGTGTAAATATACAGAGTCTAGATGAAACACTTCAGGCTATATGTTGAATTATGTTACTTACTGCTGTTACTGCAGTGTTTTTGCTTTGTTATCTGAACTCATTACCTGCTTTGAAATTAATTACTTAAACTATAGTAAATGTAATGTAAAATATATCCACAAACACATATCAATCATCATATCAATATATGTCAAAATGGAGACAAATAGCAGGCCAAACTCAACATAGATAAAATATCATATATACTAAGAAGTAACCTTTCTTATGTTAAATCCTGATGTGTAAAGAGTCTCCTGTGTGTATATGTGTATTCTCCATGTATTTGTTCTTGTTTAATCTCCTTTTCTTTTCATCTGAAGGATTTACACATAAGTGTAATAGTGAAGTGTTTTAAAAAAAATTTAAATGATTGAAATAACTGAATTGGAAACCGTCTTTTGAACTTTGTCTAACTTTGCTTTTAAACTTACAGTAAAAAGAGTTCTTGTAGGAGGATTTTCCGAGAGTAGAAAAGTCCACAACATCCTTTAAATCCTCTCACACTTGAGTTTTTGATAAGTCAAAGATGATATTGTCATCCAGACGCTCGATCAATACTGTATCTCAAAGCTGACAAGCGGATGGCCACAGCAGATAACACACTCCTAGTGCTTTTTTTGTGTACTTACTAATCACAGAGTGTCATAATGTACCTGCAGGCGACCCCCTCCTCCCACCAACCAACCCCGCTGTGCCTCGACCTCCCTCATCACCTGAGTTACTCAGATCTGTGTGACACTCAAAGATAAGGGTGTTAGCCTCTCGAGCTGTCATATGGCGCTCCCTCAGTGTGGCATAGCATGAACTGTCCTCCGCCCCCGCAGAGAGAGAGAGAGAGAGAGAGAGATAAAGGGAGGAAGGTTTGTTTGGAAATGTTTCCATTTGACATTTCACCATTCAACACACACTTCATTTGAAATTCAAAAAGTTTAGCATCGTGCCATCACCAGTAGAGAGCTGCCAAGCGTGGATGGCGCTTCTTTTCGACACAGAGCTGGAAATACACAATACACACATGGGCCGTGCAGTGGCATCAACCCAATTCACTCAGATTTACATTCAGTTAAAATTAGAACACAGTTTATGTTCATCTGAGAGCATAAAACTCTCTGTTCTAACATATATTCACTAATTTATCTAATTTATTAAACCTGAATTTCTTTTGCAAAGCCATCATATTTACTTACAGATTGATCCACAGCATCAAAATATATTTTTCTCACTTGTTGAGATTGCCACTTGGGAGCTAATCCACTGAATTAATATTTGATGAGATGTTAATCTAATACTGTGCTCTGCATAAAATGTGATGCCTTACTGAGTATGAATTCCCACTCTTCCAGTCCTCTTCTTTCCCACACTGCTTATCAGATCAAAACATGGATTTTTTGTTTTCTTTTTCACCTGTGAAAACTTTCAAACCCCTTACTTTTCCTTTTTAGGTGTTTACATTACATTTTTTTTTAAATTAAGACTGAGATTATGTTCTGATTTATTGAGTAAAATGTTCCACATGAACAAAGACCAAAGGATGAAAAAAATAAGCAATGATTTCTGCTTCATAGAATAGATAATTGTTTCCAACTTTCTCTAGGTTAAACAAAGGCTTTGTGACCCAGGCAACATCCACAACACACAAACTGACACTGGCTGCAAAACACTGTGAGCGTTTTGTTGCTTCCACTCAGAAAGATGTTTTATTTTGTCTCATTCCCTTAGGTTCTGCTTTTCCAAGTATTTAGTACAAACTGTTAGAAGTTCACAGATGTACAGTATCAGTGGAGGCTGAAGATTCTTGAGGCAATTGGTGCTAAATTAAATAAACATGTTAAAAATAATAATAATAATATTATATTTTGGTAGAAAAACAAAGAGGTCAAAAGATCATGCACACAGAGACACATTATTTTCCAAAAGATCCAGACAGAGAGGTGTCCTCAATCCTAAAGAGGTGAGTAAAAGACTACTACTATAGCTTTGAATAAAGGAAGTAAAAAAAAAACCCAAAAATATGATGAAAAGGAAGAAGAGAAAAGACAGAAAAACAATACAGACATAAAAGTGTATTAAGTACAGGAACCAAACCCCATCATAACCCAAGCAAGGAGAAATCATCCTCATTAGTCATGTGTTATAATAATAATAATAATGATAATAATAATAATAACAAAAACTTTATTTATATACTTTTCAAAACACAGTTACAAAGTGCTTTACATTAAAAACAGAACACATTTAAAATGCAAAGAGAATAAAACAACTAAAAGCCATAACAACTAATCACATAATAAAAACACAAACAGAGTAAAATGAATTAAAAATGCCATAAAATATAATGAAATCACCAAAAAGCAATTTTAAACCAGTGGGTTTTTAGGTGATTCAAAAGATGAGACAGAGTTTCCAGCCTTGATCTCCTCAGGCAAGTCAGTCCAAGGTTTAGGAGCCAAGGCTGCAAAGGCTCAATCCCCTTTATGTATCAATCTGGACCTTGGAACAACAACAAACGATGCATCCGATGACCTCAGGGAGCGGGAATGGACATAGGGCAATAGACAGCTTGTGGCAAGGTCTCTCTGGGCTTTGTAAGAAATCAATAAAATCTTAAAATCAATTCTAAAAGCAACAGGTAGCCAGTATAGGGAAGCCAGGATCTGTGAAATGTGACCGTGTTTCCTAGACCAAGGTAAAATCCTGGCAGCAGAGTTTTGGATGAGCCTGAGGCAGGAGAGGGATTTTTTGCTGATGCCAGAGAGCAGAGAATTACAATAGTCCAATCGACTGGTTATGAAGGTGTGAATGACAGTTTCCAGATTTTTGGCAGAAAGAAATGGTCTAATCCTTGAAATGTTTCTGAAACGATAAAAACATTATTGAACCATTGAATTAACATGTTTATCTTGGCTGTGGTTTTGATCAAAAATGACACCGAGATTACTGCAATGCTGAGATATTGGATGAGATGGTGAACAAAGACTGTTTGAAATTTGGTTGTTTGTACTATCTTGACCTTAGATTAATATCCCTTTCTTATCAGCGTTTAGCTGCAGGAAATTTTGTGACATCCATGTGTTGATGTCATGCAGACAGTTTAGCAGGTTGACATTGTTCTGAAAGTTGTTTTAAGGGTCACAGTTTACATATATCTGAGTATCGTCTGCGTAAAAATGGAAACTGATATGGGGTTACCCCGCAGTGATCACCTGTTGTAGCTGACCTAGAAACAGCGATACCAATACAGAAATGTCTGTCTTTTAGGTAGGACACCGTAACCCAGTGCCACTGATACCAACCCGATAATATAATGAAAATAAACATTCTGGCATTTGTTAATGTATCCATAAAACTATAAATTCCAATGATTTATAGTAATTTTCCAAAGATAGCAGGTAATTTAAGTTGCTTTTTGTTCTTTTAAAAACCTTTATTATCAGGTGGAATACCAAGTTAACACTTGATAAAGACATATTAAGTTTTTCTCCATTGTTGAACTTTTGAGAATATGTGACACAAACTTTCTGAACTCACATAATCAACTACATCAAATAAATGTGTTAAAAAGGAAAACCAGAAGACTCTAATCTGTACTCTGTGTTTTTCATATATTTTGGGGCATTTTTGCTATAGACAGGAGTCAGAGAAATTGGGATGCTATTCAACAAAAGTCCCCAGACAGACTCAAACCAAGGATGCTGCAATAACATGATCAACGTCTTAAACCCCTTGGCCACAGGATGCCCCATATGCTTGTTCTTCCAATGTGATAATTGTGTGAGAACTTTGTGAAGAGAGCCAGAAATCATTAAAAGTGAATATATTTGCACATTTTGGTCGCTGCATTTGTAGTCTTTCTTTGGCAACGGTTGACAGCAATGCATCTGAATATTGGAGAAAATCTGTAAAATTCACAAAACTTCCTCTAAGAAAAACAACAATAATGAAACGTGGGTGTACTGTGTGTTTGAGTGGCCTCTTGTTGGACAATCACCATCCCCAATCTGTGGCAATTTATCACATTCCCATCAAGTTGTTCAAGATTCATGAAATGTTTTTGACCATTAGCTGCTTACAGGGCTGAACTGTATTGTGTAGTCCTCATGGGATACAAGTATATTCACTGTTGGTTTATGTTTCCAGCGAACATGATGCAATATTACATAAGAAACTGCTCTCTGGCTTTTAGTGATCATCACACCTTCAGCTGGTGAGTCATGTGAGGAATGTTGAAGTGCTCTGAACCTCTGGTCCCCACAAGGTAATCGACTCGCCTTCACAAACTTGCTAATGTGAAAAAAGAAAAATGCATCTGACCAACATAAGAGCAGCTCGGCAGCTCTGATGTGAAGTGAAAATGGGGGTTACTATAGAGGCAGACCGAGGAGGGGGTGTCGTTACCATGGGCGACGGGCCGAGGTGACCCAGATGGCACAAAAGCAGCTGAGCCTATTGGACCACTGTGCTTTGACAACTGTACACCCACTCTGTCTGATATCATCCAGAAAAAGCTACTGATACTGCATTACCCAGAAGTCTATTCTGAAATCATTGTCATACCCCTGATTAAACACAACTGCACAATTGCATGATGAATGGCTACAATGCTGTGTTTAAATTGTGCATGACAAATAAAAAACACCAGTGTTTACCTTCCATCAAGCACAGCTTCTCTAAATATAGCCCGTGTGTTGCATTCGTGAAATGCTTGTTTGCTCGGAGTTAGGCACCGCTGGCAGCCAATAAGGAAAAGTTAAACAGTTCAACAGATACATGTGGCCGCACAGGGGAGGACAAACAATGTCAAACACAGACATGACTGCTGCTGTGCTGTTTGTTTAGTAAAAGCTGGCCACTGGAGCACATGTTTGATAAAGATTTTATTTACCTAAAGGTTCTGGGCTTTATCTACTCTCCTACAATCAGAGCATCTATGAGGCACAGGTACCTTAAAAGAAGAGACATTTTGGGAAATACATTTATTTGCTTTCTTGCGGAGAAATAGATAGAGAAAACTGATGCCAGGCTCATGTCTCTGTGTTAAGTACAGAGCTTGACCCAGGAGGCAATTAGCTTAGCTTAGCATAAAGACTAGAAGCAGAGGGAAACAGCTGGCCTGTCTCTGTCCAAAGTTCAAAAGCCTAGCAGCACCTCAAAATCTCACTAATTAACACAATGTAACGTAATGTAAAAATTTTAATTTGTGGTTTTGTGGGGAATTATATGCTGGCTAACAACAGTGCAGTGACCTGTTGCCTGACAGATAAACTTTTGGTCATCGAGAAATAGTTAGGGCATGTAGGCTTATTCCCTTTCTATCATTTTCACATTTCTGTTTGATTATGGATTGAACAAATGAGATAAATGTGTTTTACTGTAGATGTAGTTTGGCGTTCCCAGTCTATGATGATGCTTGACTTGTACTCTACTGGTAGATGTATAAGCATCATTGTCACTAACTGGTGATTTAAATATATATATATTTTAAAAAGCTTAATGATTAAACATGTTACAGCACATTTTGAAGTATGTTGGCTGTACTTTATATTTATATTGTACAGGCCTAAAATAATTAGTACTGCAGTCTTTGAGAGACTTATGGTTACCGTGAGATGTGTATAAATGTAATGATATTAAATATTCCTGGGTACCAGGTGTTTTATTGTACAATATAAGCTTGGTGGCAGTGGCAACATCAAATAATCACACACGGATAAAGCATGAGAAGGAGCACCTGTTTTGGACAAACTGTACACGTTTGATCAACTATCCACCTGCTTCATCTTTAATGAGATTTTCTAAATCTTTATCATGACATAAAGTACACAAAGCCACATATAACACAGGTTCGTCTGCTCAACCAGCCTACATGTCACACAGTCAAAACTGGCATCCGCTTTGAAATGGCTTTCCTCAATCTAATCGCGCTTTGACAGGGATGTTTGGTAACCTCTTCTTTGCTTTTAAGGACTCCCTCTGCCTCCCCAGAGAGGGTAAGAGTGGGCGATGGCGGCTGAAAATAGCACTCGTCGAGAACGGATGAATCAACGCTGCACCTTATGCTTAATTAAAGATTAACGAGAAATTGCTTGGTGGTGTGGAGGTTTCTCAAAGCCTCACTTTACTTCTCTGATTAGGGTTATGTAACACTTGTTAATACTGCATGGGCCATGCATAAAAAAGTAATGACATCTGCCAGTGTGGCAGAATCAATCCTGTCATGACAGGCTGCAAAATTTGAGGCTGGTGTGTTGCCAACACATTGATAAATTGGCTGCTCACAGCCACTAAATCAGTTAAATCATTCTGATTTGTACGAAATGTATCTGAATTAATGATGAACACCCTACCAAAGGTCTGAGCAGTGGACCTCCATTTGTCATCTTTTTGTTTGAAGCATTGACAGATGGTTTTCTTGACTGATAATGAAATGCTGCTGCCGCTTCACTGAATGACCCTGGCAGCCTGCTGGTTTACATGTCAAGAGAGATAAATCATGCAGCATATCTTTGGTTCACTCAATTTTAGTATTTACATAAAAGCAACAGAGGCCAATAAAGATATCTGTTCTTTTTTTAGCCTCAAGTAGCTTCATTTCATTGCAGGAATAATGACTTAACTTGTAGGGTTTGGTGTGTCAAAGTATGAAACCTTTGATGCCTCATAATTAATGTTTGTGTACAAAACCATTTTTGAGCCAAACCGTGCAAATGTATCACTGTTTAATTTTCTCTTAACACAAGCAGCTGTACAAAAATATAGTTTATATCAAATACACTATATAATCAGCTAAATTATCTGTATCTGAGTATCTGTCCAAGCACACAATGCCAACTTTTGGTACTTAAAATAATAATAAGGTTAGCAGCAGATTTCAGTTTGTTCTGAACACTTCTAGGAGTTCTCATCCATCTCAACTCAAAGGTTGAGGTTCAAAGTTTATTCTTGCCCTCGGAAACAGCAGTTGACGAGAGGTTAAAGGGAACTTTTCAACCTGGGTCTTATTCTCATAGATTTTGTGTCCATTCAGACTACTGGTCATGACTCCTGCTAACTTTTCACTGCCTGAATCTCTACAATGGAGATATTTGGGAGGTGCAAAGTTAGCACGAGTCAGCATTTCACTGTTGTAGAGATTCAGAGAGCACTGACTCCGGTATATCCTGTGTTTCCCAAATTTCTACAGCCTAGTCGAGTCAGAATAGACACAATAATGAGAACAAGGTTGAAAAATATTAGAATTTTATTGGTAACTACTGTAACAAGCAGGAGACTCATGGTGTGTGAAGGCCCTAATTTCCTTAACATATGATAAAGTAGTAAAACACCTTTTTGCACATTTACAATAAGACCTCCCAACTTGCCTTAGGTGCTAAAAGAAAAAGACTTCGCATTAAGGCTGCCTTTGATGTAGATAGGCAGGGAAACCTCTGATAATTCTTTTAATTATTTACATCTAAGAGGCTATAGTAAGAAGTTATTGGCCCGTAGGTTCACTAAAGAGACATTCTTATTTATGGACACAGCCAGTGGGAGTAGTTGTAAAGCAAAGGAGATAATATATATACACACACACACACACACCTGGAAACTGCCTATTACAAAGACAGTCTTGTACTTTTGGCAACTGAGCCAAGAACCTCATTTGCTGGTGCCTTGATGGTAGTTTTTGGAGAAGGGGAGCACACGTCTTCTGTGCAATACAAACCAATGACTTCTATCATTTTCATGCTTCAACTGTCCAATCCTGTTGTACACCTAACATACTGATCCCAACCACCACTATGCAGCCTTTAAATCCTTATGAATATCAAATAACTATGTGGCTCTGCTGTTTTAGAAAGTGTAAGGTGGCTGTCCTGGCCCAGAGTGAGGCTTGTATAGCGACTATTTTCCTGCTTGGTCCCTTGTGACTCATGCGACTTATTTAGCATGAGTCACTACACTGCATACCACACCTTTAAGAGCATTCGAGGCTGAAAAATGCCTTGAAGGATGGTTGAAGCAGACATTTTTGGATGCAGCCTGTTCTGGGGGAGTCTTGTCCTTCAGGCGGATGGGTCGCGGTAAAGGTTAGATGAGGATGAGTAAGAGTGGAAGCACTGTGAGATGCACAGGCAGGACAAACTGCTAGCACTTGGGAATTCATCTTTAGACCTGTATGCATGTGTGTGTGCAGGGAGACAAAAATAGGCAGAGAGAGCAGTGAGTCAATGCTTAGACTGTGGGTATTTACTATGGCAAAGGGCTAGGGCACAGGGAGACAGTTGGTGAAATTATAGATGTCTTAATATATTCACTGGCACTGCAGGTAGGTGAAATAAATCACCTATCATTTCACCAATTATTTTAAAACAAGAACCTTCTAAAAGGGTCTTAAATATGAACTTGATGGCATACATGATATTGTGGTTAAAGACGGAGGTTAATGCTGCGTTCCATGCAGGTTGGAGATCTTTCCAGTTGACAATTCGACCTTCAAGCTTGGGGCGTTCCACGTCTCACAACGTCAAATGCAAACAACATGGCTGACCGCGAGCAACTCTGGCAGGCAGCATGTGAATATCTGCAACATCAGCAGAGAATAATTGGATACATTAATGAAACGGAGGAGGATAAATGATAAATGTTATGTGATGATGTAATGATAAAATTGTCACATAAAATTTCAATTTGGTCAGAATATTACACAATAGCCTTGAAAGTACCTTTATCGTCATGTTTCTGTCATTCAAGCTTTGAATTAAAGGGCTCTCCATGCTTGACAGGCCTACCGTGCATTAGTTATGGTTGCTAAGCTATGATTGGACAATTGCTGTTCAGGGGAGAGGTTTACTGAATGGTCAATTCTCACCAGGCACTTATATAGTGAAAATATAATAGAAGAAAATCTTAATTTGTACCTGATCTGACATTGAGTTACATGTCTTTTATGTACTGAGTGAGTTTCACAATGACTTATGAAACCTTTCAAAACCCTATTGTAGGTTTAGAAATTCACCAGGAAACCATGGCCAATTCCTTAGATACAAATTGTGCCTGTTTGGAGATGTTGCGGTTTTCACCCAACAGCAGCAATGAATAATAATGAATATTTATCCATTTAGTAAAATGGACACCGTGAAATCCACCTGTGTCACGCTGTAATGGTATAATGGTATTGTGTAATTGCAGAGAGCAATTAAAGTGTGGGATTTTGTTATGGGTGCCAGTGATCGGCTCATTATTGGACAGAGTGATGGATAATGTACAAAGCTGTATTGTTGTACACTACATAGTACATGAGGTGAAATGCCACTCATACCAGAGGTGATGTGTGTGTGCCCACATTAATAAAAACAACTGATTTCAATCATTAAGCTCTTTAGGTCTTGCATTGTTGACACACATTTTTTTAGGGTTATTGCCCGATTTTTAAAAGAGAAATATGATTTTCTGTCATTTATATACTGTTATGATGTCGGATATCTATGCTAAACATAGTCAAAATTCCAAAATCTGAGGTTAATGTATGTAGAAAGGCTCCTTGCAGGCTTCAACCTGCTCCGTTTCAGACAGAGGCTGAACTGAGGGGCTGCATAAAGGGTCAGTGCGAGTTAAATAAGGAGTTTTTTGAACTGTAAATCATGCAAAGATATTCCAGACTAAAAATATAGAACTGTAAATGTGCATAATATGTCCCCTGTAGGTGCAAGAATAGTGAATGCAATTAAATTAATCATCAGTTACTTGGCAAAAATGGCCAAAATCACCTAAATTAATGTAACTTAAACACGTTTAAAAAGTAGCTCTACAAAAACATCCAAACTAATAATCATGTTTGACAAAGAAATCTTAACTCAAGGTCCACTTATTGTACAAAATAAGCCAAATATTTAATTTTATCTTGTCCACTTTCAAACACACCTCATGGCCTTCATTAGCAGATAGAGTTTGCTCAGTTTTTGTGAAGATGAAGTTTTTTGCCACACTGTTTTTTCCAAGGTCAAAAATCAAATTACATGCTCAATAAAGAAGTTGTTTTTTCTTTGGAAGAGGCAATTTTGCATGATTTAAAAACTGTAACAAATGTTTGGTTGAAATGATTAAAGTGTCTTGTTATTTTCTTACTGTGCTGCTCTTTTACTTGAATAATATTCCTAACAGCTATGGCAACACATACACCAACTTGTTTTACCTCAGTAATATATTATAGCACTTAACTCAGTGGCACATACATCTCAGAAAGCTTCTGTGATCTCTGCACATCATTTCTGTGGGCCGGGCTGTTCATTACACCCTCCCTGTAAAAGCCTTGTTAAGCAGTGTTTTCTTCATCAGTGTGCCTGCACATTTTATGAGGCTCTTTTCATAGTTTGCTGCAGAAGCTATAATGCTCCATCACGTGCCTGCTGGCCGGCTCTGTCTGCCCACTGGAGCCCCGGCTGGCTTCAAAGCGCTCCTGTCGCCTAATGATAATGAATGCAGTGTGTCTGCTCAATGTGCTTAGTGGCTCACTGTCAATCTGTACCAGACTCAGGTTACAGTCTGCTCTTGCACTACTCTCTCCGCTGCCAAGAAAGACAGTTTTCCTAGTTCGTTTGCCACTGGACACTGAGTTTGTGGCCATGAACCTTCTATCACAACAATGCATTTTGTGACCCTTTGGTCCAAATCAAAGGAATGCTCTTTCAATCCAATGCAAATAGTGTGGTCAGCAGTTTGAAACAATGCTGAACTCAAGCACTGTTTCGCAACTATTCTTCCCCATTTTTTGCAAAGGCATCCAGGAAAACTCTTTATATTTTCAAAGCTTCACACAGAAAGCCTTTGACTGTATGACAGGATTGATGAAGAAATCAATAAATAGGCAGGGTGTAGCCCACTGGGTCATTAATAAAACAATAAAGGAGTCCTTTCAAATGTGGCTTTATGTGGTCTGTCCTCATTGGGTCAAAGCAATCTATTTATGTTTTTTCCTCACCCCCGCTATCTCTCTGTCCACTCCTTTAGGTCTCCAGATAAAAGAGGGCTCATTGTGAACAAAGCAAAGCTTTGGACACCTGTAGCGGACCAAACCATTCTGTTTGCTCAGGTTTGATAAAAAAACGGGGGCTACCTGCGGGTGGGAGAGACCATTCGGTTATGGGAGAGATGAGGAAAGACCATGAGAAATTTCACTGCAAGCTAATGACGATGCACCCATGTCCTGACCAGCGTTTAAGCCTCAGATTGCTGTCAAATATCCCTGCAGTTGCTTAGATACCATAAAAAGAACATAATCTTCTTTTGATGTGTAATTTTTAAAAAGCAGCAGATAATGGAGGCTTCATGATCTCCTTGGACGACAATGAAAACCCTCATGTAAATGATATTTACATCCCACATCGAGTGCATGCGTGCGCCGCCAGAGATGGTGTGATAACTTCCCTGACTGGGGTGTTGCTATGGGAACATGACTCATCACAAGTCTTCTTGCTTTACCTGTGGCAGCTGCATAGTACTCATGAAAAGCTATTTCATGCTCCTTTTGTTTGCCAACCGGCAGCGCTGAGCCTTGATTTTCAATAACATATCATATCAGATGTCTGGGAAAACACACAGGGGCTAAAAAGGGTTATGTTGCGAGTTTTTTTTGTTTTTGTTTCACAGGAAGTACAGTATATTTATGATCACTTTTTGTGGACTTGATCACTTGAGTTTGAGCTTGAACAGGGTGACACTGTGATTGAATCAAAATCAGCCTGTTTGATTGCTGTGTGCAATAATGCACTTTGGCATGATTTTTGAATGTCTTTATTATCATATGAAAACTAATTGACCTTAATGTATTTGCTGAGTTATAGATGCAATAGGAGTTAATGGAGGCTTTAAAACATTTCGGCCTTAATGCATTATGGCATTTCACTTATAAGCTACATACAGTATGTCATCATAATGAGCTTATGTACAGTTGATCAGTGTATAATGAGCATTTAGACATTTGAATGGAATTATAAGTATACTGGGGCTGAATGAGGCTCCGTAGTTAATATGTTATACAACTCATAATAACTCATTAACGGTAAACATTATCATAACAAGCTTATGAAAAGTTGATTAGTGTGTAACACTAAGCTTTTTTAATTGTGTTTGCACTGTACAGTATACAGATGCTGCAAATTTCTATATGTCGCCTATCGACAAAACAATACACACAATTTGACATATGAATCACTTTTGTTGCATTTAAACTGTAGAAGGAGATGCAAATCAAAATGATATTTTTAAAAAACATGTTTTTCATGTACATGTCATCAAATATGAGAATATATGTAACTTTTATGAAAACAGGAAACAGTAAAACCACATATAATTATATAGAGTATGACTGGTGTATGTAGCATAAATGTTTTTTTTGAGTAACAGGTGAGAAAAAAAGACAACAGAATAATAAATATGCAAGACAACATGATGATTCATATCCTTAAATAAGTAAGTCAACAGGGTTTTGATGTAATATGCTTATTCCATAAACAACATATAACAAGCACACTGTAAACACTATCAGCCGTCACACATGGGTTACACCTTCAAAAATAAACACATTCAAGGCAGATGTTTGAGTTCAGATTTGTTTCTGTGCGGCGCTGGAGGTATGTTGTCATACAGTGAGGAGCGTGGAGGAGGCCCATCTGTCACAGCACTACTAACCCTGTAAACAAAATCCTGAGCTGTCATTCACGACAGGCCCACGTCTTTTTTGTCCTCGCTGGCTACTTCCCAGCTGGCTGCTCCAGTGATCAGCCGGCTGGGAAGCTGCAGGAAAAAAAAAATCTGTTTTATGAAGTCGTCTTGTATTATGATGCCAATGACTCCAGGTAGCTTGTTTATAAGATGGATTGGAGACTTTTTTTCCAAGGTATAGCTAACCTTAAGATCAAATATTGATCGTTACATGATGGATCATTGGAGTATAAGTCAGAACACAGCAGTCTTTTAAAGGTTAATGACTTCTGACCTTGTATCTAACCCTGTTCGAATCTCCATCCTTATACTGACTCAAATAAGTGCTTCCTCACAGCTGGGCACAGTTAGAGTCTAAAAACTGAAACCACTAATTATATCATGCTGCATTTATGTAGCTACAATAATGAATAATCAATATATGTTGAATTGTATGAGATTATATGTGTTAACAGGCCTATATACAGGCCTATATTTAGTCTATGCTCCTTGATATAAAAGTAGTGGACAAAATATTAATACAGTTCAACAACACCACAAACCACAGAATGCAAAATGATAATAAAATTGAATCAACATCTTTCTAAGACAGTTTCAACAAATTTAAATAAACTACTGTTTAGACAGTATATGCTTTTCTTTAGAGTCAAGGAACAATATTTAGCTGTTGTGCTATAACTATGTACACTGACTGTGAATATAAAGAGATCAAAGGTCAAATAACCACATTGTATTGATCGCATGCTCACTGCAAACCTTCAGACTGACTAAGCTATTTATTATATGCACACCTGGAGGCGACTGAGCACAGAGAAGGATGTGCTGAATTAGGAACAATCTGGAGGCGTTGTGAAGTTCATTAACTACAAATGAAATATACCCAAAATTTCGACAATTTTTAGATTGATTTCATACTTTCTTTGCAGCTGTTGGTTCAATTTATTTCAATATGGGATGAAATGTAACTTTGCATAGAAGTGAAACTTGCTTGAAATCAAATGTGGTCACTTCTACTTGATTTGGTGAAGTTATTTTCTCCACACATTGTAACGTAATTGAAAGCAGAAACAACTGTGGAAAATGTTAGTAGTGAATTCAAGTACTTGTGGGAAACTGCAACAACCAAGAATATAAAGCTGGTGTTGTTTCATATTGTTTCTTATTGTCAAGACATCCCTTAAAAAGACCAAAACCGACACTTTCCCACCCTGCCTGTGTTACTCTCTAAGTCGTTTGGTCCCAACTGAAACAAATAAAAAATATATAGTTTTGTTTTTCCTTTTCACGAAGACCACATTTGCTTAGTGCATCTTTGTTTTCTGGAAATATAGTAATACCAACTGCACTATCTAAGAATAAGTCAAAGAATATAAAGGTGACTAAATCTACATTTCGTGCATCAAAGGTAGGAAAATGAATCTATAAACATCTAGGATGTTTTGGAACATGGTTTACCAGTGATGCAGAGAAAACACAATGTGATAAAAGATGCAAAGCCACCACTTTAATCTGTTGAATAGCACACAGTAAAGAATAGTGAGTATCTGTGCACTGCTTGAGTCTCTTTTATTCCACAAAGCTGTCCAAAGGCATCGTGTTACCTACGACTGTATCCTGTGCTCTGACTCTGAGACAAGACATACCAACCGCCGAGTTACCTAATGCATGACCTGAGATCCTCCCCTCTTCCTTCCTGGCCTCAGGCGGTACTCTGTGCTCTTGGGAAACTGTAAAGGCAGTGAATAAAAAAAAAGGCACATCGCGGGTACAAGCTCCAAGTGACTTTCCAGGTACCTCGGAAGGCCACGAGGGGATTTATTACCATGCTGAGATCACGCTTTTTTTTCTGAACATCTAAGGCACTTCTCCTGCTGCCTAAAGGTGATCAGGTTGTGGGATTTGTACGAAGGTCAGACGCTGTTATGTAAGATCACAGGTTAGAATTGAAAGTTGGAAGCTTTCAGAGCAGTCTTTGTTACAACACGGAGGTTGCGAGGCGCCCACAAAGATGCATTTTGCTCTCAGTGTGCTCTGCTCTCCTCCAGCCGCATGACATTCACTGTGTTGCTCTATTTGTGTGCTGAGCACTCCTCATACTTTGATTTAGGTTTGAAAATAACACACATGTACCAGACATCATAATCTGAGCACGTAAGCACGCTTTTAACAATTTTCTTCATTCATTTCATCCATTAACCGTCTGCAAAAATGTCAGAAAATGGTAAAAAAAAGAAGCTTCTTTTATTATTTCAGCTCTGTAAATGAAAATTTGACCAAAACTTTGAGTGATGCACAGGCTGAGAGATGCTGTTCATTTTAATAGACACAAAATGAATCACCAACTATTTTAGTAATTGCTAAACTGTTTAATTAAATATCAAGTGCCACACATTTGCTTGTTCCTGCTTCTCAAATGGGATAGTTTGCTGCTTTTCTCTCTTTTATATCACTTAAAATGTTTATATCCTTTTGTTTTGGAGCTTTAGTCTGACAGAAAATGCAGTTTAAGCATTGAATCGGTGCTCCCCCTTCAAGCTGCATCTTTAGTGTGCATGTCCAGCTCATTTTATCTCTAAAGGACTCCATTATCTACCTCTTACCTCTGTGCTGTGAACTGACTCATAATCAATTGCAGTTTTGCCTAAACCGAAAGCATCATATGTGTCTTTGCTGCCTTATAAACTAGCTTCAGTTCATTGCTGGAGGACTCTAAATATGAAAATACCAATGAGACATAAAAAATGCAGTTTGCCAGTCCTTGTGACTCAAACATCTGCGATCAATAATGAGTGGATATCTTGCAGAGTTTGAATAGATTTGTTCAACTCGCATGGGGCCTTGAAGCATTTGTGAGGATACCTAAAACTGTGAGCGCTGATTTACTCGATTCACATAAAAGAATCCTGTAAAAGCAATCTCATTTGCGGTGCTAAAGCTGCGTCCTGTGCTTCACTCTGATACCTGGTTAGGTAATAGAGCGGCGCTGAGAGTTATATTGGAGGTGACACCCCATCAGGCCTATAAATAGCTTTGCACTTTTCCCCCAGGAGCCCAGCTGTAGCTTTCTCTCAGGCATTTGATCACTTGTTTGTAGGGGACTGACATCACCTACTGCTGCTTCGACTCGCTGGCTTTCTGACTTCTGCCTGCAAACACACACTATCACACACATGCACGTCCTCAGCCCTGTAGTAGCTTCATTACTGCTGGAATACAGTATGTGAGAAAGACTTTGATCAGCTGCTCTGATGGTGGTGCTTTACACAGATAGTTCGCTTCAGGGTTTCCCTAAACTACATTTAATGATGACTCACCTAATCACTTTAAACACTCAGCTATAATTGCTACGAGCAGGGCTGGGCCCTGGATGAACTGAATTCTCTGGTACTGTTTCACTCTTAAATAAATACACCAGTAATTGGAGGTGGTAGTGGGGTGGTGATGGTGATGGTGATGGTGGGATGGGGATCCAGGCACAAGCCCAAAACAAGCTTCATAACAGGTGGGAGTATGGAGCGAATGAAAAAACAAAAAAAGATATATACAAAACCTCTGCAGGCTGTGTCTGACCCCAGTGAGTCACTGTCTACACAAGCTGCTCCAGCGCTGGGAATGACTCAGTGATGAGCGCTAACATTTCTGAAGTGCACTTCTGTTGCTGGTTACAGTATGTTACCCCAATTTGGAAATAGTATCATTTTAATGCTCAGTATTTCAGTTAAAACATAATTAAAAATTTAATTAAAACAAACAACATTGGTAATAAATTGCTACTTTTTAATAGGGAGATCTTCAGGGGAACATTCATTGTCTGGGACTCTTAGTTCCCTGAGAGAAAATAAAATTCAACAAAGCCAATTAGTATCACCTTTAAATAAGGCATTGTTAATAAAGGTTTTATAATTACTGACAAGTGGCTTTATATATGGTTAATAAATAATTTATTAATGCTTTACAGGTCAGTTTGAAGTCAATAATAAGTCCAAGTTTTGTGTTGCCATGTTGTGTAAAATCTCTTTGGTGACTATGTTTGGTACCACTTTCTTACAAGGCACATTTATAAATTACTTATATAATTACTATTATAAATATTACTAACACTTTAAATGTCAATTATAAACCATTAATAAGAACCACCTCAGGGTTGCTGAGTTGGTGAGCTCCAATGGATTGTTAGACCAGTTTCCCTTGGGGAAGGTTTGCAGAATATCTAGACTAAAATCCATTTAAAAAAATAACTTATTTACAATAAAAACTCTAGTGTTAATGGATTATTAGGAAGCTAGAGACCCATGAGTATTCATTAATAGATAAGCAACATTTACAACAGCATTATTACCAAATACAAATGATACACAATAGCTAAAGGGATTGTTTACAACTTAGCAACCCAAAACAAAACATGTGTAAATTATGAATTAATAATGAATAAATACATTACATTTAAAAAAGGCTGCCATATTAGAAAATGATGCCTTGCTGAATCTGTAATAAGGGAGTTACCTCTCTCGTTTGTTGAAAATAAGAAGGATTTTTGTGACCCACCCTGCATAAAGCACACAGAATATGGCTGCGTAGTATCTGTGTTATTAATAAATAATTAAGCAGAGCTGGTATCTCCACAAAATCTGACTCTAAAATACTGACTCAACTACTGGATGTCATATTTCCCAAACCAACAGCAGCTGCATGTAAATGAAGCTACATCTACTCCAGCTAGACTATCTGGACGGGTATATTGGCCCATATTGGTATGAGCATTGACAAGTAACAAGAAATTTCATTTTGGAAATGTCAATACATGTCAGGTAAACTTATCAGGATCTGCTCGGTACATATTGTTGTCACAATTCTTTAATAAACCAAACAGAAAGGATCCTGATTGTTTATGTTATGTGATCATGGAAAAATGAAAATTGACTGATATGTTTGTTTTTTTAAACTCTCAATTATCAGTGTAAGTATATCAGCCACAAAAATCCAGTAACTTTTACCACTGTTGGTTCATGGATGTAAAAGACTTTGTACTCATATTTTCTCTCTATTTGCACCTTTTTAAAACTTGTACTTCTTCTTGAACTGTGTGTCCATTGCAGTGTGTGTTCTTGGGAAATTTGCATTTTTACTTATTGAGTTGCTTGATTGTCCAACAAAATTAATAACCATTGAAAGACATAATATGAGGGGGTTTGTTCGGCAGAGCAGAACTGGTCAGTGTTCTCCCCAGTGTGGAAATTAAAGCAGAAATTAAAAAATAAAACCAGATTTCTTCACTATTAGACTACAAACTGTATGTCTGCTGTCTGTGATACATCTCAGTCTTCTTAACCACAAAAACACAAGACACAACAGAGATTTTAGGTCATAGAGACAGTCCTACTTTGCATACAAGACACAAATCATGATACTACACACTGAATCTACAGTAGCCACGGGAATATAAATAATTCATTTCAGGAAAAGGATCTATTTGCCACCGTGCCTCTGCGGCGCGTGTGCACCTGGTGCCATTTGGTCACGGCAGAAGCGTCTCCAATTATCCAGGAGCACATCCCTGGATTTCTCTGCGCACTTTGCCTCCGGATCCACATTGATTTTGAGCAAAGGCGTGATCAATGCGGACGACACGAGAAACACGCACATGAATAACTTAATGCGGGATGATTGATTCGTATTTGCGCACAAGTTTGCGCAAAGAAATTAAACAACACAGAGAGGGAAATCTCAACATATGTAGAGAAGAAGATGATTAAAATTGGATGTTTTTGTGAGCAGGACAAGTTGTTCCCATGTTTCCTGCTGTGATCGCCGTTTCTTCACGTGATATGTAGCTAAAATGATCTTTCTACTCTGGTCCTCCTCAGTCCCCTACCAGATCTTCATGAGTGGGCTGTTTAAATGGTCGTAGCTGCCGAAGGACACGCCACACACACCCAGCTACCCTTTGCAAAGCGCACTTAACGGATGTTAATGGGAAATAATCGGCAAGTTTGAGAAGAGAAATGGTGGCGGGCGGCTGCTCGGTTCAGCACGCTGGACAGCGCACGGGGAAGTTGGAGAGGACGGCGGCGCGCGGACACACGAGGATTTAATTGAAATTAATTTTTGGGGAGAGGCTGGAGACATGAGCGACGGGTGACCATGATTAATTTCAGGTGCTTATTATTAACAACAGGCGCAGGTAACCCGAGAGCGGACTTTCTGGAGTGAGACATGGACTTTGCTGAAATTATTTTCGCTTTGTTCATCGTCGTGGTCGCGGTCGTCTCGCTGTTGTCAAACTTATTGGTGCTGCTATGTTTCGTCCACAGCACCGAGATACGCAGGCAGGTGCCCGGTGTTTTCACCATGAACTTGTCCTTCTGCAACATACTCATCACTGTTCTGAACATGCCGGCCACCTTGGTGGGGATTATCAGAAACCAGCAGCCTTTTGGGGATTGCATTTGCCACACGGTGAGCTTTCTGGAGACTTTTCTGACTGCAAACACTATGCTGAGCATGGCAGCTCTAAGCATAGACCGGTGGATAGCGGTGGTCTTCCCGCTCAGTTACTCCACTAAAATGCGCTACAAGGACGCGCTGATCATGGTGTGCTACTCCTGGCTCCACTCCTTCACCTTCTCCCTGACGGCGCTGCTCTTCTCCTGGCTCGACTACAGCGACGTGTACGCGTCCTGCACCTTGCAGCCGAGCAAAGGAGGCAGCGACAGGATTAAGTTTTCAATCTTCACCGTGGTTTTCCACGCCACTAGCTTCATCCTGTCCCTGCTCATCCTGTGTTTCACCTACTTGAAGGTGCTGAAAGTCGCCAGGTTTCACTGCAAGAGGATTGACATTATCACCATGCAGACTCTTTTCCTGCTGGTCGACATTCACCCAAGGTAGTTCACCTAATACTTTCCCTCATTTATACGCATGTTTTCTTATTGCACTTCAAATGTAGGCTATATATAACTAATAATAATGCACACGTCTTGTCACAAATGTTGCAAACTTTGCTGTTTTCAGCGTCAAACAGAGATGTTTAGCTGAGCAAAAGAGGAGAAAGCAGAGAGCCACAAAGAAGATCAGCATCTTCATCGGCTCATTCATCATCTGCTTTGCTCCTTATGTAATTACAAGGTAAGTCGAGTTGAGAGTAAACCATGAATCATTTAATTTACTGCAAATGTCTTGTACAACTCTTAGAAAATGAACGAGCCCCTCTTATAATGATACAGCCTGAGCAATTACCTTGTGAATAATTTGGTTGTTTAGTCTGAATATAACGAGTGAATAACTCATTAGCTTTGTTTTGTGTGGTGTAAAGACTCATAAGATACAGCTCTCTCATAACATTGGATCAGATTAGTGTAACATCAACACCTACAGTGCACAATCACATAACAGTTTGTCCTCAGTTAACACCACACTGCTCATTTTCACCTGGTGATTTGAATTCTTATATTTCTAAGAGCCATGAGATGGCTCATTAGACACCTGCATTGCCCCGTAAACAGGTGGCTCTGAATGGTGCTTCCACAGAAATAAACATGGTCAAGGACAATAGACAGACAATGGTTGTTGCCACAGAAAAAGAGGAACTGCTACAGAGGCCCAAAAAAACTGTTGTCAGCCAGATGTGGTGCTGATGATCCATCAGTTTGACATTTGTGGTGTGTGAAACATATGCGAGGGAAGAGGGAGAGCACATTAACAAGGGAAAGTGTCTGAGTAATTGGAGTAACCTCCTGACCAAACCTACCCACTGGAAGTAGCCTGAGTGACTGTTGAAACCAAAACAGCTAATTATGATAATTCAGGCCCAGTGCTATCTTTTCTGCTTTTAAATAGGCCCTTAAGCACATCATTTACTGACAGTAGGATTGTAATATGCTTAAACCTGACACATCCATTCTATTTTCATAACATTGCCTTTAATTAGCAGAACATAAGGGACTGTATGGAAATTATTTGGATGAGGAGGGAGGTTGAACCTTATGATTCATTTTCTAAAAAAGACAAATCCCTCCACATAGTTATTAAAATTTCAAATGGATCCTTTCTTGACTTAAGTGCAACACCCTCTGCAACATTTTGATAACTGATCTATTGTTTTGAAGCATTTTTTAAAGAAAATTTTCTGATTCCAGCTTCTCAAAGGTGAATATTATCTAGTTTATTTAGTCTTCCATGACAGTAAACTGAATATCTTTAGGTTGTGGACTGTTGACTGGGACAAAAGAAGACAGTTGAGGACGTCACCTTGGGCTTTGGAAAATAGTGGTTGACATTTTTCACCATTTTGTGAAATTCTATAGAGCAAACGACTTAATTGTCAGATTGATCGATAAAGGAAATAATCGTTAGTTGCTGCGCTAAAATGGTGCACCATCTAGAACTCAATATGTTAGTTGAACAGTAATTATTATAATAACCACCAAATTGCACACCTGAAATTATGGTGAACATAGAATAGTGAGTCCTATTTTTCAGCTAACTGAACTTTTATTACCACTGTGAGTGACTGAATGAATCAGGCACTGGAAACTGCTTCATTTAGCTCAAGGGAAGGTCAAAATAAATTATATATCAAGGGTGTGAACATGTTAAAAGACCCTCTCCTAAACTTACAAGCATTTTAGACCCGCTTTTCAGCAAAAAGAAGAAAAACTCAACCCTCCCTCTTTTTTTACGCGCTCTCCTCCCCTAATAATTTTGGTACAGTCCCTAATATGCTAAAGGTTCAGTCTTAGTTAATCATCCCACAGTAAAATTTGAAAAATGGAAGAAATAAAGAGTTGTGAATTGTACTTCTGATTAAAATGTACTTTATTTAGTCATGTTTTTGCTGCCGCCCCTTCAGGTTGGCCGAGCTTCTACCCTTCGTGGACATAAACCGCCACTGGGGAATCATCAGTAAGTGCCTGACATACAGCAAGGCTGCGTCCGACCCTTTCGCCTACTCCCTCCTACGTCAGCAGTACAAGAAAGTCCTGGTTACCGTCGTCAACAGGCTGCTCCGTCGTGACCTGTACCCCTCATCTGGCCATAACAGCTCTTTAGACACGGAGAACGACTACTGTCTCCAGAGGATCAGCTAATGGCAAACGCGCGGACATGACAGATACACACTACAGGCCAAAAATAAAGGTTGCCTCTTGGAATAAGGTGGGAGGAGGAAGAGAATGAGAGACAGAGAGGACAGGATATTGTTAGGAAGGGAAAAGATAGAAGATAGCACGGACAGATTGTGGGTGGGGGGGCAGAGAGAGAACAAGAATAAGGAAAATGGTTGGCGGAGAACAATGAAAAGGCAGTAACAAGGGGGAGGATGAATGAGAAAAGAGTTAAAAAAGAAGAAGAAGAGGGCGAGGGCGAGACAGATAGGGAGTGACAGACGATGTGGAGACGCTGGCTTCAGACAGTATTGGTAAACAAGGGATCTGTGACTCATCGGTGACAGGAAGACACACACATACACACACAGATAAAATGAATCAATTTCATTGAATAAGTCATGGGTTCAGATTAATCTCAAACTGAAGGACCACCCTGCTGGAGACCTTACTGTAGGGGCCCCCTCATCACTTTGAGAGACATGTATAAAGTGGCCTTTGTACTGTACCAACCACTTTATAATGATTTTGGCTAATCCACTTGCAGTGACCTTTCCTCAGCCACAAAACGCAAGGACAGAGCCAGAGGCTTGATGGTCGATAGTGGCGGAGCGAAGATGTGAAAGGCAGCAAAGACTAAGTTGTTCCTGGTTCTGGAAAATGTACCTTCAGTGAATGGATGGAGACTCAACTGCTGCACATTATTGCCATGTTCTGTATTGACCGTGTTAGACTACTTTGCAGTGTCATGTCAGCCACTGAATATTAATGCACTTTGTCTAATTCTCTCAGAGCTACTAGTTAAAGGAGCCAAAGGCAAATAACATTTACACAATGATATTAAAAGGATACGGCTGGTGATATTTTATATTTTTGTTTTTGTCAGCAAGTCCCACGAAAAGACCAAAACCAACAGTGCACTCAACCCCTTTTAATACTTTCCAACTTCTGTAGCTCTCAGCCCCAAGCCCATTTAGTCCTACACAAGAAGTAAACATCGGATATTGTTTTTTTTTGGCATTGTTCCCTTCATCTCAGAGTGATGGTGGAGACACAGACAGGAAATGCGGGGAGAATAAGAAAGGGTCGCCTGCCAGAATTCACTTCTTGAATTCGTTCACCAAAAATGGTCTCATATGTATGTAGTTTCATTTTTAAAGAAGGCTAAACGATTTCCTAAAACAGTTGGGTACTGTAGTTTTTAGCAAGCGTTATACAAACTTGAGTAAATTGTTCATTTTATGGGGGACTATTTTCAGCTGTGGATTAATACACATTCGGTGTGCTTCAAACAGAAATTCGAATGAGTGTCGAAGATATTGTTTGTCAGAAGGTGTGGTAGTGAGGAACCAAGAGAGTGAGACACAGGCTTCATAATCGGGAGACTCTCGATGGACCTCTGTGACCTGTAAGGCTCAGTCGTCTGTACAAGTGCCCAAAAATGACATATATTTCGTTTAAAAGACAGAAGCCTTTTAGAGGCTGTAGTAATTATGACAGGAAATCAGATAACGTTCTTATATTGCTACAAAGTCTGTGTAGGACGAGGTCGTGGTGGATGGATCGGTCAACAAACATCGAACACAGTTCGTTTCCCATTTCCATCTGGGAGTCAACACTGTTTTTTAAAAACCATGACCACGATCATCCCCAACCTTATCCACATGACCATAGTAACCGTGACGTCGAGGGTCTCCAAACCTTAAGGAAGTAGTAATTTTAACCTAAACCAGGATCTTTTCGCAAGCCTGCACAATTGTTTTTCGTGCCTAAAGCTAACCTGACCTTAACCATAGCGTTGTCACATCATAAAACATATTTATTTTTCAACAGTGATTCGTAACGATTTTCAAAGGCACAGCCAAATGATGTCCTGCTGATTGCTGCCATTGGGGCGTCAGATCAGAAAACGCTTGTAAATGTCGCTCCGGAGTGCGTGGACCGACTATGTATTCTCTGTACTTGTTCAAGGCAAGGATCACATGACAGACAGGGAAAGCTAAAGGCGTCAGTAGGCTAACTTATGGTAGCCATGCTAGCTTGTCTGCTTGTATTGTAGAAGAAGGTAACGCTAAGCCATAACAGTGAAGAAGGGTGTAACACAACTGATGGAAATCCCCTTCATCACCACCTTCTGTGGTTCATGAAATGAGCAAGATGGAGCTGAAGTGGTAGGAAAAGGGTTTGGGGGAAGGGTTGTTAGGGAGGATGCACAAGAAACTGGACTAGAGTGAGGTCTAATGATCTGGTCTTTGTTCCTGAACCTAAATTAGATACAGGCAATAATTCTAAGTTTGATACATTCATTATTGGTTTTGGCATTTTTATAGGAATTGTTGGCAATAATAAAACTATATAATATGACCAGATTTGTCCTATAAAGTGTGAGTTTGTAACTGAATGTACTAGGGATAGCCCACTTTTAACTGAACTGCATTTGTACAACTGTGCTTTGTTTTGCCAGTTGACTGGAAGAAAATGTTTCTATGGATATTTACATGATGGTATATATTTTGCACTGTACAGGAACAACTTTTTGTCTAGATAATTTTCCTCAAAAAGGGGAGCGATGTGATGTAGCATAGGAATGCTTTCAAAGTGCTTTAAACACACTGTTTTGTGTTTGTGCCAGATTTGAATATGTGATTTTTTCAGCTGTTCTATACTTTAACCAGAATAGCTGCTTTATTATTATTATTATTAAAAAAAAAAATCTGTTTCTTTGGACGTATTTTATGCACATGTATTTTTCCTCCTGTGAGCCACTTGCTGTTCTTTGGCAGTGTCATTAGCTATTAGTGGAATATGTGCAATAAAAGTTGTCAATTATAAAGCTATTAAAATCCTTAATGTTTTCACAGCAATGTCATTGAATCTAGATGACATCATTTGATCATATTTTATTTGAGGATTCAATTTGTGAGATTGTAAATTAAATTCACGCAGGACAGGTTAAAGTTTTGGACACTAAATAGAAGATATAAGACTTTTATTCAAATGATTTAATGAGGATTATGGAAAAATTGTTGGTTATACTCAGTATCTGAAATTGATGAAGGAAGTTAAATAAGACAAATTAAGAATTTTGCAAAAAAGGGAATACTTGAAGGAAATTTGATTCCTCGTTCACCTGTTATTGAATCACATTGTTCTGCATCCATCTGCCTCGTGGCTTAACAGTAATTACATCGTAGATGATATGCAGCATAAAAAATGACCGCTGTGTCACATGAAGCAAGCTCTGTTGCAGCAATATCACCGCCAAGTGTAATTAAAGAGACGGGTCAAAGATCATTTTTGCCGATTAGTGATTGTGATTTATTCTGACTCAGTAATGACTCAAGCTTAATTTGATGCATGGAAGCAGACCAACAGCAATTATTTGCAGCATTAAGTGAAAGAATCTTCATTTATATGGATAACTCAACTACCAGCGTCTCTGAATCCCAGCAGTTCTGGAGATGCTAAAAGCAACTGAAGGTTGTACTGGAGCCAGCCATCGGCTATATTAGCACATCTTTCTAATTAACCCCAATCATCAGAAACTGATAAAGGAGAAACTGCTAATTAAAACTGTTCGAATGGAAAATGTATGCATGGAAAAATATTTATTTGACAGCAGCTCAGTACAGTACAAAGGACAACTGAGTCAGTGAGTGTCAAACTAGTTTCTATAGTGACTCCTTTTCTGACACTCAAGTTAAATGATAAACTACTAATTATACAAGACAATTTTTGTATTAACACGGACTTCAGCCAGTCTGCAAGTAAACATCTCAAACTCTCTAAACACTTAAGTCTATTTGTAGGAAGGGCAACAGCAAACTGATTAGTCACTTGAAAGATTACGGTTGTTGAGAGAGAGGAGAATGTCTTCGACTGATTATCTGTGTAAGACAAAAAAAGACGTTAAAATACAGAAAATAATGACAGGAATGAAAAAAAAGGGTACTTCACATTCATTTTGCAAACATTTGAACAATATACAGTCTACTTTCAGCCTCTTTTTCTCAAACCTTTTGTTCTGCTAAAACTGTACATTACACTTCACTGGTCTTAAACCGACATACGACCTTTTACAGCTCTACTTCTCTGCAGAGTTGTTTGCTCATCACAAGTGTAGATGGTTATAAACACTGATCACGCGGGGCACACAGATCAACAATCTTTCTTCTTCATTGGGTTTATGATCATGTGTATTCTCTAAAAAGAGCCCTATTTAGGTTATTCATTTCCTTGTGTTAACTACTTTATTATAAAAACCTTTTGCTTTCTCTCTGTAAGTATTTGTCAGTGCTTGTCCTTCCCAGGTGGCTTCATGTCCTTTCAGTTTCTGAACCGTGCAATAATCTGCATAATAAACGACCCTGTTAAAGATCTAATTCTTGTTCGTGATTTAGCTGAAGGATACTAGTATATCTTCTTTAACTCCTGCTTGCACCACCTTCAGCTCAACTTTACTCATCGCAGCCACAGGGCCGAACTCACTCTCAACATACTCTACACAGTGATGAACCCAGGGGTCCTGCGCCTGCCTGCATGATGAATAATCATGCTACCCATTATGCTAATTCAGATTAGCTCAGCTGGAAGGAGAGAAGACCCTATAATTAGTTGAATGAGTAAAACAAGCTTACTTAGAAAATGTAGGTCGCCAAGATGAAATTTGGTATGTATGATGCTCTCAAGGATTTTTTTAGGCTACCATCACATCAAATTTGGATGCTGAGCTGCTAACTTGATGCCTAGAAATCAGGTTAGGTGTCGACCACGTGAGACAAACAAAGTGTCCCCTTGAGGATTTTTGCTTCTTATCTGTGTTGGTAGTAATTTGGATTATTATTTTTCCATTAAGGAGACATTTAAAGCTTAAAGCCCCTGAAGACATGGTTTGAAATCTCAAGTATTCCTCTATAAGAATAAATATTCACAACTACAGTAAATAAGCAACAATGAAAGTTAAAGTTTGGGGTAAAAAAAAAGGTATTATCTATATAACACTCAAACACTGCTTTATCAGGACTATGTGTGTGGTCTGATCAGATTTGATTGACAGTGGAAACATGAACAAACAACTGTCTTCGGGTTGTGATTCAAATGTAGCTAAATTCTGATTGGTGCATAATTGTATGAGACATCACCTTTTCCTATCTGAGCCATGCCCTCTTCAAACCAGTGAGAAGCGCTCAGGGAAAGAAGAAATGCAAATATCTCTTGTGTCAAATAACCAAAACTGTTCAAACTTAGCCAGAAAATAGTTAATTTATGTCGGACCACATTGCTCATAGTAGGAAACTGATGGAGAAAATATGTTTTCAGGGCTTTTAATGGAAGGCATGTTTCAGGTAATTAACAGGAACCTCAATCAGCCTATGACAGTCAGTGATGTGGCTGCTGGTAGCTCCTGTCCTTCAACTTTTCTCAGGGTTCCTTGTTTTTGCTCATAAGTTGATTCTCAGGCTACAAGATGGAGGTGAGAAACCCTTGGGTAATGTGGTACAAGTATAATGACGCCCCCTGTTGGATGAGCACAATTGAGTCATCACAAGTTTCTGATGTCAACACTGCAAACACCAAGGCCATCAATATATGTTTGTATTGTATTTATTGGGACAATGTACAGTTTTAAACATAAACGTTAACATTTGATGCACTGCACCAGAGTTAGCTTTAAAGCTAATTTTCATCTGCAGTCCCTTACAAATAAAACATGTAACAGCACAATATAAAAACAATATAAAGCAAAAAACACACAAGACACATAATACAAAATACAAAGCTACACACAATAGCACATCACATACACCCACAATGTCAACTAGAAAATAATAATGTAAGCTTGTCAAATTAAAAGCAAGATTATCAGAGACAATATGAGAAGACCATGAGATGAAATTTATATTCAGTGGTTACAGAGCTGAGTAATTTTTAGCAGATTTTTTAATTTGGTTTTGAATGTACTGATTGAACTACAGTTCTTCATATCATCAGGTAGGACATCCACTGAGTTGTGGCTTTCACAGTGAAAGCTGACTGTTCAGATGCAATGTGAAGAAATGGTATGGTACAATCTTGTATAGAGGATATTCTGGAGGATCTAATAGAACTTACTGAGCGAGTGCACATGGTTGACTCCTGCAACAAGGGAAGGTGAAAATTGTGAAAATAGCAAAAATGGTGACTCATCAAAGAGTCATCCAAATAGCCAGTACTGTAAACACACAGTAAACCTACTGATGTGTTACTGAACCTGTGTGAGGGTTCATCTCTATATACAGTGTATGGTTTGCCTGCACTGGGATATTTCTTTGAGCAAAGTAGGTCAAACTAGAAGAGCAGCTATAGTTATTCTAGCCACATTTGTTCATTACTCTGTGGCTTTCTTATACAAAAAGGCTGTGTGAACAAGGTATTTCTGTGATTCCACAGATATCTACTGTCTGTCTAGAATGATGAAATATTTGCCGTGGACCGAAAACATGTTTCAAACCAATATTTTCACAGACTATTTTCCTTTGCTCTTCTTCATTATTTGTAAGTAGGCTATAGGTATCAGTGTACCTGCTACACTGGTTTCATCCCCAGCAAACATTTTACAGTATCTTTCGAGGCAGATAGAAGACATCTCCCAATAGTACCTTTGAAGATGGAACCTGCTGCAGGATAACAGGTAAAATAAAAGTTTTGACTATTCCCATGAGGCTTGCATAAGGAACGTTGTGTGGCCAAATCATTAAGAAACGTATGAGAAAAATAGAGAAAATAGGATTTTGATTTTTTAAGCTTAAACCTACATTAATTTAGATTAGCTTAAAAAACAATTAGGTTCAATACTCTGGTTTAATAACCTGCTAGTATAAGTATGACACACAATATTTTGATACATGAAACATTTTGAAGTAAGTCATCAGTGTATATGACTTCATATAAGACAACGAATTAGTAAAAGACATTTAAAAACAACAAAAAATGTCATTGGTACCTTAAGCATCAATACTCCCTGAAGTTAGACAGCTATCGATTTTATCACAAATAATATTATGTATCTTTTTCATAATTAAGAGACAAGTAAAGGGAGCATTAAAAAATAACTCTGCATAATTTCTAATATTGAGTTTTTAATGTTAATGTAGCTGGTTACAGTAGGACATTAGTATAAGATAGGGTGCAATTTCTTGTTCTCCTGCCAGTTAAGGAGCAGCTGTGAAGCCTTTTGACCTTACAGGGTCAGTGTGAAGAAGGTACTCCAAATAAACAAGTCAAGTCAACTTTATCTGTACAGCACCTCTCATACACAATGGCAGCTCAAGGTGCTTAACACCAGCATAAAGCAATTGATCAACATGATAAAGTTGTCCTAGGTCACATTTGGGGACATTACATAGACTTACATTCATTTCCTGGAGTTTTACCCTAACCATAACCCTAACCATAACCCTAATCCTAACCCCAAATTTAACCTAACCATAAACTTAACCACGGACCCAAAAAATCAGCTTTTAGTCTTTTAGTCAGTCTTTAGTCTGAATTTTTTCCCCCAAAGTAGCCTATGACAGACGCCCACCCTCTCCCCCAATCACACACTCACACATTCACACAAATAATAATAATAAGGTGAGAATATTAAGTTAATATAGCCAAGGGGAGACATGGACTGACTTAAAACCATGATGCATTTCAGGGCAAGTATAAAAAAAATCAACAATTGAAGTCAAAGTGAGGTAAACAGCAAAATCATCTCGAATCAATTTAATTTTAATTTCTGTAAATTAACGCTAAAAACCACTGAGGTAAAGAAGCGATACGTGCACGTTCTCACGCACGTATCCCTACTTCACCTCAGAGATATTTCCTCTGTAACTTGATAGTTGACCGTAATGCGTGTAATAATGTGGCTTTCAAGGAAGTTCAGAATTTCTACAGACTTGGGAGATTCACACACTCACACACACACACACACACTCTGGCTGCGTGTGTGAGGTGCCACATCGATATGGAATATAAACCGCGGAAAATGTGCATCATGCTGCTGATCCTGCTTCAGATGTTGCTTCTCGTTTCGTGTGCACCCCGACGCTGTGACCCGGGATATCGAGGTAAACTTTCTCTGCTTCATGTGATTTCTGCTTTATTTTTCTGCGCGCATCCGGACCTGCTGCATGAATTATATATGACATCATTTCATGTACAGCCTCAGATTCAGGAGCTGACTTTCATGCTGCAAAACTTAAAGAAAAAAAAGCTTTTATGTAGCTTCTTTAAACTTAAATCCACACAGTGGTGTTGTAAATATGATTACATGTAGGCCTGTAGCTTGTCAAATGGTGTTACTGTAATATTCTAGATGAAAACTTTTCAATCTTAATGATTAAGATTAATAATCCAGTCATGTATGTGACATTTCTTGTGATTTAATAAGACTTTTTGTAGACAGACAGGCATTTTTGTAGGCCACAATGAGGCATTTATAGAAACCACTCTGCCATCTAGTGTCTGCTACAGTGTTAACTTACACTGATGTGTCTTTCAGGACTATGCAAGCCAACAGTGGAAGAAAAACGTAAGTACCTTTGGGCCTGGTGGAAGAGCGCTGTCATGCGTGGGCTGTTTGTCAGCCAGATTTCTTCATGTTTTAGCAGCTGATCACCTTTCTGGGCTTTTTAATCTTTGTAGCTTTTCTGAACTTAATATTTTTAAGCCCAAAATTACTTGATGTTTTGTGCCTGTGACACCAGAGGAAGCTCAGGCTGTAAAGTCACCACACCCTCCATGACTGGTCATGTCTTTGTACAGTTACACCCCCATGGATTTGATGTGAATCAGTGTTTTTAACAACAAAAAAGATGAGATCATAAGTCACACTGGGTGTAGTCTTAATGGAATCTGGCCCGAAGACCATGAAACCATCATGTGTATTTTTAGATGATCAATGGCAGTATGAAATATTCAAATTCTAATTTCCAGAGATAATAGAAATATTTGGGGCTAGATGATGGAAGACAGCACAGTGAGCCTCATGATTAAGTGCTTGACAGATGGAGATGCGTGTCTCGATCCCTCCATATTAGACTGATAAAGTTAATATTAATTTTGGCTGTTGATAACTGTTCCCTTCACTTTCTGTTGAGCAATCTGTACATCAGTTAATTTCAAAATGTTCCCCTTGCTTGCAGTCTCTACCTGAATTTTATCCTTTTTCACCTCAGCCAAATGCACAGATCTGTTGCTGTCCTACTGCGATGACATGTCTTATGCTCAGACCATGTTCCCAAACATTCTCGGCCACAAGACCCGTGAAGACGCCGAGTCCGGGGCTGAGTACCTCCTCATAAGTGTGGTTGAATCTCTGCTGGGTGGACAGTGCAACCCAGACATCCGCATGCTGGGCTGCTCGGTGTTGGCCCCGCGCTGCGAGAAAGACAAGGTGCTGAAGCCCTGTCGCTCTACTTGTGAAGCGGTGTTTAAAAGATGCGGCCACACTTTTGATGGGATAGAGATGGCGTGGCCCTACTTCCTGGACTGTGATCGTTTCTTCGTCAGTGACGAGGAGGGCTGTTATGACCCGCTGGAGGGCCTCAGAGGTGAGAATATCATTGGTACCGTGACCTTAGTGACCTCGCCTGACCTTAGCATTGGCTATTTTGACTTTGGTGCTGTATCATAATACTTTGAGATGTGATACCTTTTCATTTTCATCTTTAAGGAACACACAAGTATAATGCTTTGAGTTTCAGTGGTGCATATTTCACGTTTTCATCAGGCATCTGGTTCACACACATGCTGATGTGGCTCACGTCAAAATAAAGTCCAACTGGAACGCCTTATTTCCCTACATAAACCCTCACTGTCACTTAGTCCCGTGTCTATTTTCATATGTTTTCATTAGAAGCCTGTTCTTGTAAACAGTGCCTTAATGCACAGCAGAAAGGCAAACATAGTTTTCTAAAAAATGTTGTAAATTCTTAATGTGCAAAACAGGTTTCTAAAGATAAAAGAAGATAATAAGGTAATCATGTGTGAGTCATTTGAGAGCACGAACAGTAGAAACATCTGCACGGGCAGCAGGAAATGATTTGAGCATTTAGCGTTTGTGTACAGTAAACTGTGTACATGGTCATAAAAGTTGTAGAGTCAACCAATGCAATGAACTAAACAGTCTTCAACTGTAGCACCGTATCAAAGGGACTCATGTTTTATTGTCGTGCAAAAGTTTTTGAACCAAGAATTTGGTTCAGATGTCTGGCAGCACGTCGGATCTGTGTAATTGCTCCCATATTCCTATCTATCTCAAAGTGATGCAATTTTTCCTGTTTTGATATGATGTGACCTCTTCGTACAATATTTGCATAACCTGTGGATATGTAACAAAACAAGTGAAAAGTGGGTGCAATTTGTTTCTTCTCTATACGTAAAAGAGATCATCTAGATAACAGCTCAGCATGACTATAACACCGGGACCAGTGTGTGTTTTTGAATGGGACTTGAGTTAATAACGTAGCTAGATGCCCCTGTTTTTTACATTGGGGCTGCACGGTGGAACAGCCTTAAATATCAAGACTGTAGGTGTCAGGTCTGGTGCAAGGTGACTGGTTATTAGTAAAAGTTTAAGTCCCATCTGTTATTTTTAGCCATGTTAGCAGCATTACACAATGGAAGCCAGTGTAGGTCTCTTGGTCAGTCCACCACTTTGGTCCAGAAAATCCATGAAATGTTTTACAGACAGTCATGGTGCCCAGAGGATGAATCCAATTGACTTTGGTGATCCTCTGACTTTTCCTCTAGCCCCACCAGCAGGTGAAAATTTCAATTTGTCCAACATTTAAATGTGCAGTGTGTAAAATTTAGTGGCATCTAGCGGAAGAGACTTGGCAGAAATTGAATATAATGTATAATGTTTTAAATGGTGTATAATCACCTGAAAATAAGAATTGTTGTGTTGTTGTTACTTTAGAATGAGCCCTCTATATCTACATGGGGAGCTCTTCTACAGAGGCCGCCATGTTGCACCGCCATGTTTCTTCAGTAGCTCAGAACGGACGAACCAAACACTGACTCTAGAGAGGGCCTTTTGTGTTTTTCATGAGTTTCGTGGCCACTTTAGGTTCTTCAACATGCTTGGAAGGGGAAGGGGAGAGGTATTCAGTGGGTTGCAATCTGCAACCTCACCACTTGATGCCACTAAGTCACACTGGTCCTTTAAACTAAACAACAAAACTGAATAAAAAAATGAATAAGTCAGGCTCAGCTGTACTTCATGTTTGGCCCTTATTAGCAGATGTCAGCATGCTAAAATGCTAAACTAAGATGGTTAACATGGTAAACATTATACCTGATTAAAATCAGCACGTTAGCATGCTGATGTTAGCATTTAGCCCAGAGCACCACTGTGCAGCCTCACAGAGCCAAGTGCATGGATGTGACTCTTAGTCTTGTTGACAGATTGGTGATGACAGTATAACAGTACTAAACCACGATAACGTGCCATACAGTGTTTTATTTTAAGGTGCCAACACACTCTCGGCTCCTTAAGGCTGTGGAGATGCATGCTGCTGGACTGTGACTGAATGAAAACCGTAACGGAGAGTAAAAATAGTTTATTGGTTATACAAAACAGACACTAGTAATGACAACAACTGTGAGTATTTTAAAGCAGCATGTTGTAGAATCACATTTTCCCACCATACCCTCCCTTTTGGTCATTAACTGAACATTTATTGGTCAAAAACACTGATACACTGGTGGATTAACAACCTGAACAACCTGAACACAGGCTGATTTAACACCAGATCCTGTGTCTCTACTGTACTGTCACAGCAGGGTTGGACATTTTGCTACTACTGTACTTGAATCACAAAATTATTGTTGCATTTTAATATGAATATATTGTGAAGCTGTTCGACCATCTGACAAGAAGTTCTGATAAAGCATGTGACCTGTAGATCCATACATAAATCAAAAAGGAGATAAAAAGGGTTGGGGAATCTGCTTCTAAGTAGTAGGGCACAGAGAATTAATCTTACTTAATGGGAAAGGGTCAATTACACATGCAAGCTCTTGTTAAAGGTAAAGAAGGTTGAACATCTTACAATAATAGTTTTATAAAGTATAAAAACAATGCAACTGGGCCTTCTGAATCTGGCACTAACAAAGTGTGATGTGTTCCATGTGGGTTTGGGGCTATTAATGGTTTCTGCTGGTGACAAAATGGGTGTGAATACAAAAATAATCCAGTCTACTGCATCAGCTGAAACAAGCACATTTGGTTCATAAGACATTGGGTGTTAAACTGACTTTCCACACTCTCTTTTTAGTTTTTGCTGTACATACCAGACTCTACAAACAGCCTATTTATAGCCTGGCAGCTGCTCAGGAATAGCGACAGCACTTCTATTTGATAGCTCTTAAATGTGTCCCTATGACAATTAAAAGCACATTGAGCACAAATAATTAGACATATTTTTCCCTTACAGCAGAGCAAGGTGAAGAGGTGTTTGACAGCATGGAAATTCCTCCTCCTGAGGAGTCTGCTTCCAGTATGCAGTTCACCTATCACTCCAACGCTCAGATGATTAGTGTCTTCAAGAAAATTGAGGAACAATGCTCCGATATAGCCAGAACCTACAACATCGGCCGCAGCATGGAGGGCAGGGAGCTGCAGGTGATTGAGTTCTCAAACAACCCCGGACAACACGAACTGCGTAAGTAAAGCTCGTCATAGTCAGTGTGTAGTGCTGCTTGAAAGTTTGTGAACCCTTTAGAATTTTCAGTATTTCTGCATAAATATGACCTAAAACATGATCAGATATTTACACAAGTCCTAAAACTAGATAAAGTGAACCCAATTAAACAGATGAGACAAAAAAAAACAACTTTTTCATTTTTTAAGGTCAGTTCACAGACAGATACCTTGACGTTTTCCAATAGAATTCGCTGGTGCAACTCAGAACTCATAGTTCCATCAATGATTGCAAGCTGTCCTGGTTCAGAGGCAGCAAAGCAGCCCAAATCATCATACTACCACCACCACATTTCACAGATGGGTTAAGGTTCTTATGCTGGAATGCAGTGTTTGCTCATCGCCGAGCATAATGCTTCTCATTCAAGCCAAAAAGTTCAATTTGGTCTCATCCATCCACAGAACATTTTTCCAATCACCTCCTGGCTTATCCATGTGGTCTTGAGTGAACCGTAGATGGCAGCAATGTTCTTTTTGGAGAGAAGTGGCTTTTTTCCTTGCAACTCTGCCATGCACACCATTGATGTTCAATGTTCTCCTGATAGTGGACTAATGAACGTTGACTGTAGGCCCTGCACTAGAGGTCTTTAGTTTCCTAGATGTTACCCTGGGGTCCCTTCTGGCCTCCCGGAGTATTACACGTCTGCTTTTGGTGTGATCATTGTTGTTCAACCACTCCTGGGGAGGGTAACAATGGTGATGGATGTCTTCAATTTGCACACAATCTGCCTGACAGTACACTGGTGGAGTCCAAACTCTTTAGAAATGGTTTTGTAACCTTTTCCAGCTTGGTGAGCATCAACAACTCTTCTTCTAAGGTCCTCAAAAATATCCTTTATTTGAGCCATGACACACTTCCACAAACCCGTGTTGTGAAGCTCAGAGTTTGATAGTGAAGACCCAGATATCTCCTCTTTAAAAAAGGCAGGGCCTCCCAGACTCACACTTGATTGTCATCCCATTGATTGAAAAACCTGACTCTAATTTCCCCTTCAAATAAACTGATAATCCTAGAGGTTCACATACTTTTGCCACGCACAAATATGTAACATCGGATCATTTTCCTCAATAAATAAACAAACAAGCGTAAGGTTTTTGTCTCATTTGTTTAATTGATGTCTCTTTATCTAGTTTTAGGACTTGAATGGAAATCTGATCATGTTTTAGGTCATATTTATGCAGAAATAGATCAAATTCCAAATGGTTCACAAACTTTCAAGCAGCACTGTAGATCATCATTTTTAATTACTAATGAAGTTAAACCAGCTAAATGTGACCCTCTGCAGTTGAGCCAGAGATAAAGTACATTGGCAACATGCACGGAAATGAAGTCATGGGCCGCCAGCTGCTGATCTACTTGGCTCAGTACCTGTGCTCAGAGTATCTTCTGGGGAACGAGCGCATCCAGACTCTTATCAACACCACCCGCATCCATATTTTGCCCTCCATGAACCCTGATGGATACGAGGTGGCTGTTTCTGGACAACAGGACAGTAACTATGGAGATGACGAGGAGGTCAGTTCTCCACACTTACGCACATAAATCGCTGCGCAGTTTGAGTTGTATCTGTTCTGTTATACCTTTGGAAAACCAACCAAACACCTTACTTTTCCACATGTCCTTGTTAAATTTAAAACCTGAATACTTGAGTTTCTCACTCCAAGGTCCATTCAATAGCTGTTGAAGCTTTCATTAGTATGTCTCAAAAACCGAAATTTAAAAAAAAATTGTGCATTTTAAGGACCTCTTGTCAACATCGGTGTAAATGTTGAGGGTTAAAGTTCATCCTTGACTTTGGAAACAGTACTTACCAAAAACACCTGAGTTTGTAAGATATTTGAATACCCTGTATGAAATATGCATTTACACGTATTACAGAAAGAACTCCACTGTGTCAGCAGTAAATTCATTGACGACAATTTTGCTAACTGATTGATCATTGCAGTTATTCAAACATACGCAGTTTACAGCTTCGTAAATGCTGCTTTTGTATGTTTTATATGATTGTTAATTAAATACTTTTGGGATTTGGGCTGTTGGCTGGACAAAACAATCAATTAGAGGATGTACCTTTCCTGGAACTTGTGATGAATGCTGGTCACTATTTTCTCAGAGTTTAGTTTTGATAATTTTCTAAAACACATCTGTTACTTTCACAGGGTCCCAGATATGAGTCTATGAACATTGGCCAAAACAATGCCCAGAACATTGACCTGAACAGGAACTTTCCTGATTTGACATCCATCGCTTACAACCGACGCAGAAGCAAGGGCCACCGCACTGACCACATCCCAATCCCAGACTATTACTGGTTTGGTAAGGTACAGTATGAATCCATATCCATATATGTCATGTCAGTGAATGATATTTTATGACCTAAAGGGTAATATTGCTGAGGCTTTGCTTTTTAAATTGAATAAACTTGATTTGTTTCATTTCTTGGTTGGAATAAGTCTTAATGCTACAATCCAGGTTGCACCAGAGACGTATGCTGTCATGAAATGGATCCGCTCCATCCCGTTTGTGCTCTCTGCTAACTTCCACGGTGGGGACCTGGTGGTGTCCTACCCGTACGATTTCTCCAAACACCCGCTGGGACACAACATGTTATCCCCAGCACCGGACGATCAGGTGAACGGGTTCCCTGATAAACATCACTTCAAGAATAGGAAAATGTTGACATACAGTACCGGTCAAAACTTTAGACACACTGGTACTGTTTGTATTGCTGGGTTTCTGTTGTTTTCATAGGCTGAGCTATAAAAATAAGCTACAGTAAGTCTGTGATAATTGATATAGAGAAAAGTTTGAATATTCATCAAAATTTACTGAGATTTTTACAATTTAAAAAAGATCTGAAGCTGAACAATAGACTGTGGGCATTTTGGCTGGATTGATATATATTCATGAATAATAATCCTACTAATCCCAATGAAAAAGTTTGAAATAACGTGACTTGAATTAATATTTAACTTCTCATTTAATGAACTTCAGAAAAAAGAACACACTGTTTTTTATTCTGTAGGTTTTCAAGCTTCTTGCAAGAATTTATGCAACCTCCCATGAAAGAATGGCCAATGAAAATGCACAGTGTGGATCGTCTCGTTATCACAGTGAGAAAGGAATTGTTAATGGAGCACAGTGGTCCAGCTTTTCAGGAAGTAAGTGAAACCAGTATTTCTCACATGTGGTGGTGGTGTCTTACTCAGAAGTATGAAATGTTAGGTGGAGCCACTAGAGGTCGCTGTAAGACCAGTTATGATCCACCATGTGGGAAGCAACGTCAGGTCATGAGGGTTTCTCATGGATTTCTAGATAATGTGGTTTTGTTTTTGTCTCCGGTCAGGTATGCAAGACTTCAACTATCTTCACACCAACTGTTTAGAGGTGACCGTGGAGCTGGGTTGTGATAAATTCCCTCCTGAAGAGGAACTGTTTATTGGCTGGCATGAAAACCACGAGGCTTTGATTGCATTTTTGGAAGCAGTAAGTCCTGATTCTGTTCAAGTTTTCTTGCTTTTGTTGACATCCTCGATCATTGATCAACCTCTGAGTTGGTATCATGTTGAAATCTTAATTCATGCATATGAAATTATTTGTCTGTAAATGTCTTATCCTGCATGGTGTCGTTTCTCAGGCCCATCGTGGTATCAAAGGCATTGTAAAAGATGAGGAGGGAAATGGAATAAAAGGTGCACGGATATCAGTCCGAGGAATACGGCATGACATAACCACAGGTAAAATGTATCAATTCATAACAAGGTGCACCATTTTTCACAGCTGTATGCTTATTTTTCATTGCCAAATCTATCACATTAGTTTCCCAACATGAGACATTTTGTTCTGTTTAAAGGGACACTCCACTCCTGATTATACAAGAATGGTATAAATCAATGCAGCAGAGACTGAAATATCCTGCCTTTTAGTCCGATATGGGTCAACCCACACACACATCCTACATTTCCCATAATGCAACACAGCAATGTCTTTCATTTTGCTGCGTTACCATTAGAGTTACAGTACATACCAGTTACCAACTTGTAAATAGCATTCGTGTCAACATCCAAATTGATCAGGAAACTTTATTCCCTGATAAATACAACTTAGCACTAAATAATACAGAAGTGCCTGAAAACCAAACAAATATGAAGGCCTTGTGTCACTCAGAGTCTGTTGTTGACAACCAATTACCTGCTTGTTTAATGCCCTTATCTTTCAAACTACACACCCCCGTTTGTAACTCAGGCTTTCTGTTAAAAAGTAGTTTACCCTGTGAGTAAACTGATTTTCATGTGTAAATTTGTGGAGTGCCCCTTTTAAAAAAAGTAGTCCTATTCAGACACACATGCATGCAAATTATAAGTCTAAAAGCTCAGCCTTTCCCCCTCTGCACAGTTGAAAATGGAGAGTACTGGCGCATTCTCACCCCTGGCATCCACATTTTGACCGCCTCGGCCCCGGGTTACATCCGAACTATGAAGAAAGTCCGCCTGCCTCCTCGCATGATGACAGCAGGCCGAGTGGACTTTGTATTGGAAAAAAGCACGCTAGAGTATGACATGCAAGAGGAGGATGACGCCATCCCATCCATGGGCACCTATGACCGCTTTGACCCATACAACCAGTATGAGCGCTACACCCTGATGGCTGATTTGAGCCAGAACCGTGAGGAGAGAGCAGAGAAGCCCTGGTGGTGGAACTACTTTGTCCTGCCGGGGGGACCTGCTCCGACCTGGTTGCTGAAACAGTACTAGAGCTTTTATAAGAGAAGTGAGAGTGGTTCCATAAACCAGGCTATCATGTAAATGGATGTGCAGCTTTTTATTGTTGCTACATAGCAGAAAAGTGTAAAAGCTAGCTGGCTGGCCATCACATTTCACGCTTTTACCTTCATGTGTTCTGTTTGGTCCCAAATATATAAAATCATAATCAAGGCACCTTAAATTCACAGTGGGAGTATATGTCTATTTTTAAGGTTTAGATAAAGTCTACAAGGCTTTTTCCTTTTCATTCAAATGCTTCAGTTTATGATGATGAAATATAAAGTTGTTAAACACTTCATATTTGTATTTACCAATAATTTCACAGCCTAAATAAAGAACATTAATGTAGTCACAATGTGATTTCTTTCAGCTACACCTCACTCATGTTCAGTTAAATCATGTGTTATAGGTAATGAAACCAGTTGACCACTAGGGGGCAGGCTGAATCAACTTCTCAGCTAATTTACTGCCAACCACAGAGTTTGGTTACTTGCCAGCAGTACATAATCTGTTAAATAAACACATATTACTGTGCAGGTGAGGATTAAAAGGCTTGTTTTGATTTCTTTCTCTCTTAAGTCATGTTGTCACAGCCAAATGTTGATGTGAGGAAAAGTCTTTATAGCTTTCAGTTGTTGCTGTGCAGCTTCATTAATGCTGATAATACTGAGAAAGTGATTATAAGATGATGTGACCAGATAGATATAGATTATACATTGTAAATGTGAATTCAGTGTATTACAACAAATAACATACAGTACATAGTTGTTAAAATCAGCATTCAGGATGTAGTGAAAAGACCAACCAGTAAGTTTTTATTTCGTAAAAACTGTTTAAAAACCTTAAACCACAGTCATCTACACCAGTGGTTCTCGACCTTTTAACTTATGACCCCTTGAAGCGAAGCATTGTCTACTCTCATCACTCATCACATGTGACATTGTGTCTGAAGCTGTGAGTTGTTCCACCAAAGAGTGATTCCCTTGTCTCACATTGTTTTGTTTGAACACTTTTAGAAACCTGAAGAGGTAAAATCAACCAGTTTTCCCCCCAAAAAACAAGCAAAGATATAATTTTGTGTACCAGAAGTTCTTTCCTGTCTTGTTAATTGTCCTGCGACCCCTTAGCTTTAGCTTGTGACCCCTTTAAAGGGTTGTGATCCCCAGGTTGAGAACCACTGATCTAAACTACAGAATTTTTCTGTAAAGCAGGTAAAACATGCACTCGGCAGCGATCCCCATGATTTATTTATGATTAATCCAGGGCATTCCCTGTGAGTATATAATTACATGTCCACCTCCCACTCACTGAGCAGGAGGGATGTTTTGTAAACTTAAACCTAAGTTCTGTTTGTGTACATTTCCAGCTGTCAGTTTTCCTAAAGAACTAATCCACACTTTAAATACTTCCTGCTGTGGCGCGCTTATCTGGCATGTTTTGACTTGCTAACGCTATAACCTTAAAACTCCTATAAAATAATGACAGACAAGGTAGGAAGGAATACTGTACTAGATAAACACTGGGATATTTATGAATGCAGAGTAGGCAGTTTTTGACTCTGTAGTAAGAAAAGGAGCTCAGAACAAAGCCGAGGACAAAACAGTGGTGCAGTTGAGAAAGCAGTGTGAACACCAAAGAAACTAGAGGAACATCTCGATAGGATTGACAATAACAAAATGAGACAGAAAAGGATAAAGAGCTAAGGCAAATTTGTGACATTTTGCACAAATAAAACCCCCAAAACCCACCACAACAACACAGATTCAACTAGAAAAGCCCCAAATGGATACTTAATCACCACAATGAGAGGTTGTGCAAAACAGGGTAGGATAAGGCACGCAAGAGCAATGCCCAGCCCCAGGGTCCAGAGAAGTCCCAAATCTTATAAACAAAACCACTCTTAAGAATTTTTTTTATGTAAGGTCATGAAAGAAGCATGGGAAAAGCAAATTACCCCCAGATAAAGGTCAAGGAATACTATTACCGTAAAAGAAAAAGACTAATAGAGAAAAGTCTGCTTAGTGAACTACTTAACCCATGACAAATCAGTGAAAAAAAATACCAGGCTTCTCAGGGGATTTACAAAACACAAACACATGATTTGGCACCAAACTCAGTCAGCCAAACAGCAGAGAAGAAACCTCCATCTAGATCTGGAAAATACTGTAACCTTCTGTGGAGAGCTTTCAGTAGACTGTCAGATGGCATCAACAATGTCTATTTCCACGGCACGCAAGTCTGCTTCAAATACAGGAACTCATTATATACTGCGCTTGGCACTGCAGCACCTGGAAATTGGTATTGTCATGGTGGGGAGGACGAGCTACTTCACAGCATTCACTGAATAGTAATGTAGGTATTGTAATATGACAACAGTAACAACATCTTGTAGAAAGGCTGCTTGCCAAGTTGAATGGTAACCTACACTTTATACATGCAAATTACTGTATTCGGCAACTACAGTATGAGATAAACCTGCAAAAAGAAGAAAAAGAATAAACTCATGGTGTGTTTGTTGCTCTTTGATGTCCTGTATTAAAGGCAGACATGCTAGAGAGAATGATTAGTATGTTTTAGCAATGTTTTATAACATGGGACCCCTGAGTCACCTCTACAGAGATAATCAGATGCAAAAGTTGAGCTGATGCTATTAGCCAACAGTCATCAGTTCATATAGTGCTGCAGTCACTTTGAAGTGGACCCAAAGTTCAGAAATCAAAGTTATTATTGTGCAAGTTGGCGGCTAAAACATTTATTATTGTTTCAAGATCAGTTGGCCTGAAAATGAAGGTGTTTTAAATGTTTTAATGAATGGAAATGTGCTTTGCTGTCCAGTCTTAAACAAGACTTATCCACATTTGCATATTTCCAGGTCTGTATTTATATTTTGGGGCCCTATCGTTATGTTTTTGCATGATTTACAGCTCAAAAAACTCCTTATTTAACTCATACTGACCCTTTACGTAGCGCCTCAGTTCAACCTATGTATCTGTCTGAACAGGCTGTTTTAGTTCCTGTCTCTTTAAGGACCCTCCTGATGAACTAACAAACTACGCAAACAAACAATATGAAATCATTTATTTTTCTTCTTTACTCTAAATATAAACTTCTTAAATAAATCCGTACATGTTTGAGCCCGAATCTAATCTGAAATATGCAAGTAGACAAAGCCAACAACCTGTGGGACAACCTTAGCAACGAAGGCTACGGAAGTTCAATGGGGAAACGGAGTGTTCAGGGTGCCTTATTTTTTTCTCACTCGCACTCTGCAAAGACCTGTCGTACCCTGCCTCTGATTGGCTAGTACTTGCTGTCTTTGTTGATTAGGTAAATAACATTCACAGCAGGCTGAAGCCCTGAGTTTTTGACTTGTAGGGAGCATTTTTACATACGCTAACTGCAAGTTTTGACTATGTTTATCATCCAACATCTGACATCATAATAGTACAAAAATGAGAGAAAATCACAAAAAACGTGATATATCCCCTTTAATCTTAGTTTTGCGATACCTACGACAGAGATATCAGTCTTACAACAGAATGTGGGGCCCTGGTCTCGTCACAAGTAAATTCATATGAAACTGCTGGCTACTGGAACCAGTTGCAAGCTGTGCTGAAGTAGTTTCTTAAGCTACACACTGATGATGTGTAGGTATATGTTTGAGGTGTAAGTTTAGACCAAACTGGAAGTTGACAGGCTAGCAACTGACAGGTTAGTATATGTATGTAGCCGTTATACTCATACAGTTAGATGCTTGAAGTATTTATTGGAAATTTATGGACACTGCCGAGATTCTCCTTGATTTTCCTCTTGATTTGCATTTGTTTTCTGTGGACATACATCAGTAGTTTCAGGGACGGTGTTTCAGCTGAGGGAACAACTGGTGACTTTGCACAATTGAGGACAAATAATTGCCAATAAAAATGGTGCAAACCATTAATTTGGGGGCGACTTTACACTGTTTTGTTAGCTGGAAACCAAATTTCACTTTCCTTGCCTTGCTGCGGTACGCATTCATGGATTTAATGCTTACAGACTAGATTACATTTGAGCCACAGATACTTAGCTCTGACTTGTTCGTAAGAGTCCAATGTAAAGATGATTTTTAATGACAAGCACAAACTGGGTCTTTAAATGATTTAAAAGCTGTTGCATGCATATTAAAATACTCTTACGAATCTAATCTATATATGATGAGCTGTCTAATGCTGAGAGCATACATATGGCATGAAAGAAATCTCAGGGTTGCATTCAGCTGCATGTCAGTTAATTTTAATAAAATATGAAATTAATTCAAGTTTAGTTGATGTGCATATGCTGAGTAGTTGGATTGTTTTAAAATCTGTGACATTTTGCTCCACAGATTTATCACATTTTAAGAGTGTTGGAACTTAATGCCACGACAATCCCTCCCAAAGTCTAAACCAAACATTGTGTAAAGTCAAATAGTCTGGCCTGTGCCTTTCTCTGTCACATGCTTTATAGTGAACATACGACAATCCCATGTAGGATTGACCCTGTTTGCTTTTCTGGGACCCGTTCCTCGAGCCGCCCATGTCAGGTGGGGTGCTGGGTCACCAATTACTTGGTGAGGCTGAGAAAGTAGCATAGAGCTGCCCTGAGCTGCCATGTTGTATTAGCTTCATGCTGCTGGCAAGTAGGTAAGTAACGCCTCATTTCAGTTCAGTGAACCTGCTCTCTGTTCTCAAAGGAGCTTTAATACGCTTATGTCCCTCCTCGAGATCAGTTTGTAACTGTGACTATTTATGAATGCTCAGTCCGCCATGTGGATGCAGTGCCACCAGGTGCCAGCATTAATTTTTTAAAAATTTGCTCATTAACTGATTTCATTACACAACTGACAAGTGTGCTGCACTTAAGTCGTGAACTAAGATGTGTGAAGCTGCATGAATGTTTTATTATTTTCCATTATTTCCAATATTTGTGAATACATTTTTGATTCCGGGTTTGAATCAAAGTGCAATGATTTATCTCAATTTGAGCCACTTCTCATCAGCATATCTCACACTCTTAAGACTCAGTGTGCTTCTTTTGCATAGTGGCTTCAAGTTAAAACACTTCCCTCATGAATTCTAAATTAATATTGATATTAAACAAATTTTTTACATTATTCATAACTTTGACATAAAGCGGTAGTTCCAAACTTGGGGGTCAGGACCTCTCTAAGGGGTCACAAGATGAATCTGAGGGGTTGTGAGATAATTGCTACTTAAATTGTGTTGATTTTTTCTGACTTTCCTTTAATTGTTGCTTTTCTGATGAAACAAACAGGTTTTAGTGGAGAAAATCTCTCTTTGATTCAACTTCTCAACACTCATAGACATATTCAACTTGCAGCAAGCGGTTGCAAGCAGACACTGCTTCATTTGAACAGGTCTCCAGCCAAAAATGTTGGGACCCACTGCCATAGAAAACACTTCCCAGCCAAAAACAAACTCAAGAGAAGTGGAGATTATATTAAATGTCCAGCTCAGCTTGTATACTAGAACAGGAGTCACTCCTTTCAAGCACTTGACTAGAAATATGTTTCCTTCCTCCCGTCAACACCACATCACATGCACACTTTTAAAATGATGAGCAAAATTACCATGAGGGAGTTACCTTGGACATCAGACTTCAAAACACATTTAATGATAGGATTTCTAACAATGTATGATCACAGATTACTTCAGTTCAGGTATTTTACCTTGTCAAAAAGTATGCAAATGATCTGATACATGTTTAATCTGCTGTTTGAGGATACAACACAAAATAAATCCCAGTTGTCATCTGTGATGACAACCAAAATGTCTCTGTGACAACTTAGCAAACTACATCTCCTGACAGAGGCCATGCGATGTAGCTGTAAGCCTGGAATAAATCTAGTATATGGACCTAAAGATCAGTAAAGTAGTAAACACACTGTACTGATAGCTCCCAAAAATGTGATTTAACAAAGTGGCGTAGTTAACAGAAGTCTTCGTCTGGCATATTGGATGCTATCAGCAAAGTGTGTCGATCTTTTGTTGGACTTTCTTTGTTCAGTTTGATTTTTGATCCTGCGCCTGTAAAAGTTTCTTGTCAAGTTCAAAAATGAACTTTCAAGTTCAACTTTATGAATGAATTCAATGGGTGTTGTGATGATTTTTGCCTCCTGCTGAGCTCCATCTGATTTATTTACAGTCAATGTGATCACTGATGTATTTTGCTGTAAGGTCAAGTTCTCGCGGCGTATACTTTGAAAAAGTTGAGAGCACCTTGACATAAAGAGAGCGTTATAAAGTATCAATGCTGTCACAGATTCATATACTGATGTTTGAATTACAGAAAGTCCTTCAGTTCTGCTTGAGTCTAACAAACAGAAGTAGAAAGGAAGATTACGATCTCCTTTCATTCATAAATTTGACTCAGTTTTATTGCACATTTATAGTAAAACTTTGCACTATAACATCACACATGCAGTACTGCTGCAGCTCTGTGGATGTAACTGTGTTCTCCTTTTATGATCCTTACAGGGGAGATTCACTGGGCCCTGTCAAACTCACATAATTGCAAAAACAGCATTTCATTTCCTAATAATGGCTCAATGTCAAGTCCAATTCAGTCTGCTTGTTAAGCGGCAGCAATTACCGAATCGTACATGTGCAGACAACTCCTCCAGTGGGTGATAATAAGCCACTTTCTTTGTTACAGACCCTGAACAAACTCGCGGGGGAACACGTGAAGCAAAGATAATGTGAGCAGTCGAGCGTGAGTGTATACAAAACCCCACCAATCGTTCTTGTAGAAAACCCCTCAGCTGTGACAAAAGCAGGTCCAACTGGGTTAAGGTGAATCCTCTTTAATAGTGTTGGGATCTCTAACCAAAACAGAATATAACAATAGAAAATACAGCTGCTCGTTTGTGGAAGTCACTTCCTTTTGAAAATAACACTGCGTGTCCGGGTTGATTGACTACTGATGTTTATGAATTTGGGAAGTACGCTGAGGATCGGAGAGTTTCTTTGTTACATTTTTTCTGTTGCTTTATTTGGGGTTTCTTCTTCGGCGTGACGGTTAGAGGTCACTGTGCAACAAGGCCACACAGACTTTAATTTGACCTCCAGCCTCTGATGAAGAAGCATGTTTGTTGACATGTTCCTACTGAGTTTGATTGTGTTCATTTATTTCTGTAACGCTCTGATACTTTCTTACACTGAGGGATCAAAGGGGACGTCAGTGTGGAGGTGGCATCTGTTCAGTCAGCTGAGTGTCCTTCGCCTGGTGCCGTACAGGGGTTAACACTTAGCACACATTTCATTTAGTTTCTACAGTTTAACATGTTTTTTTTTACATTGATTTTGGTCACATTGTTTTGTTGGTTGTTGCTCATTTGATCGTCTGTGTATGAAAAAGTCATTAACACTGAACTAAACACAACTGAATGGATAACTGGAATCAACTGTAAAATAATAATTACTAACTTGATGCAGAAAGTGATGAAAAAGAAAAAAACAAGAGTTTTTTTTTTAGAACATTTGTAGAATTATGGTGATATGTGCTGCAAAAATGCAAAATCAATCAAAGCCTGTGGAGCCTTCGCTGTAATCTAGGTTCTATACAAAGAAGTCGTCCCTGTCAGACAGTGTTTTTTTTAACCTTCTTCTACAAGTTCATTATGATCATCACCTTTGTCTGAACTCTCCTTTGCTTTGTTGTTTAATGAGTCACTGCTTCCTTTGCAGTGTTTCGAAACTGATGTTTATTTTTCTGTGTTGTGAGAACACAGAAATGTGTTTAACTCTGACTCATTACTTTTCATTACACGTCATCACAAAAGTGCATTTTTACAGTCACACAGTAGGAAAATCACAGGCGTAAACAGTAAAATGAATGATGGCTTAATTCCATATGTCTGCTTCAGTTTCAGAGTCTTGGTATTGTTTGTACTGGCTCACTGTCACACTGTTATGACCTAATGGGACACTTTAATGCCATGGAGCCGTCATCAATGGTATGAGTGACCAATAGAAACACTTCTGCATTGCGTTTGGAAATGAGAAGTTATTATTCTATGTTTCATCACAATTTTTAGTACATTATCACAATATCAAACTACAAACTATGACTGTAGCGTCGCTCTCACACACAATTTACACCTTCTGATTGCTCCGGTTAATATTCATCTATTATCCGCATCAGAAATGTGACATCACGTATGTTTCTGGGCTGAGAACGAGGAAATTTTGTGGAACAGAAACGTAATGTGACTGCACCTTAACAAGTCAAAATGTCTGCTGTGAAAAATGCCTTTTCCCTTGGGTGGCTTGATAGTAACACTTCCTAGAGCTGCATCACAGTAAACACCTTACAGCTGACCCACTAAGATTTGGTTGGTTGGATGGACGGATGGATAAAGTAATTTTATTAATCCCAAAGGGAAATTACAGTGTTACAGCAGCCACTTGCACAGTTAACAGGAGCTGCTGCAACAGGCTGCCGCTAGAGCGACCCCATTTTGGACTTTATCGTTTGAATTGGACCTAAGTGTGCACATCCCTCTCTTCTTCACATGTTACATATTTGTAAATTCTGTCTTCACCCCTGCACACAATTGTCACATAATCCAGTTAACAGTGCATGAGTGTAATCCACATGTCAACAACACATAACAGTACAGCCACTCTGTGATCCTTTCATAGAGTTTCATGTTGTAAATCCTGCTGAGCTCTCTGGAGTTGTCATGAGCTTTTATCAATGAAACATCTCCAGTGAGAGATGCTCACTTCATAACCCTGAAGACATGAAGTCTCCCTGCCTCTCTTTCATTAGTTTTTTTTTTTTGTACTAAACATATCTTCCCCATCTCTGGCTCAGCTGTGCATAAAGGATTATTATTCAAACCAGACAAGATGATTTATTCGTTGTGGTTAATCTGAGCCAACGCAGTGATTTATTGCGTGGTCTGAATTCACCATCCCGTCAAATCAAATTCTCTCGGAGTGAAATGAACTTGGGAGGTACGCAGACCAAGTTCATACAACAGAGATGCACTCTGACAACTACTGAAACATGAGAGCTCACTGATTCTGGACGAAACATGAATAATGCAGATAAACAAGAATTTGATGATTGGAGGGAATTTTCACATTTGATCATAGAAATATTAATCTTAGCAGGAAATAACTGTGTTGAACTTTTCTTTTTTCTTATTCTAATTAATATGCTTTTCAGTTTAGACAATGCCATGCAAATGTATTAGTTATTCTCAGCCATCCGGGCGTGAATCAGTGTAAATATTTGTGGTGTAGTATCTCAGATGTCTGGCCTTCAGTGAGGCGTACTGGCCTTGAACAGAAACTTTCACTAACAAAATGCATGACCACTTGTCTGACTGTGAATATTGTACTTACTCTTTTCCACCATGTTGAAAACAGCTATACATTTATGATATTACTTGCAGCTGCTGGGTTGTTTTGTTATTTTTTGCCTTTAATGTGTGTGTTAACAGACAAATGTTTGTTTACAGGTACTAATTGAACACCTCATAAGATTAAATAGTTCTTTTGAGCATCTCAAATATTTCAGAACTAACATTACTGTTTTGTGTGAAAGCACAAAGCTCCATATGATAAGATATCTTTACTTCCTGAATGTATTTCCTTTAGAAACAGGATGGTAGGTGGAGCAAACCAACAGGATTTGTTTGGAGGGGGAGAAGGGGTGGGATCTCTGAAAAGCATTGGGATGACCTTATTGATCCAGGAAGTGACAGATTTCCAGGAAGTTCAAGCTCTCTTTCATGGGGTCTTCAAACATTTTTCATTCACAAATTACAAATCTTCATGTTTTTAATCTCATTTGACCGGCACGTGCACTCGTCTCCTGACATCACAGGTAAGAGCGTCTTGTTCTTTTCTCTCTAAGTTTAAATAAAGTTTGTCCATGTTTCAGTATAATGTACTGGTTGGGTTTAGCCTGCTAGCAAGCGCATGGGCCTGCATGGATGGTAGAGTGATCAATTGATTGGTTAGTTCAGATCAGTTATGTCTGGTTTGGTGTTTGGCAGCACGATAAAGAGGCAACAAGACTCTTGTTTTGTTTGCTTTATTGCACTGATTTTTGCTTTTGTTCTGCACTCGCCAAACAAATCAAGATCATTTTTGTCAGTATTTTCCAGTGGAATAAACATCTTATAATGTGGTGATCTGATGAGATTTAACACTCATGGTGTAGAGACAGAACTTGGAGCTTTTCCACTGTATTTATAAGAATAAACTGACATCCCTACGTAGAGTTAAATTCATTGTGTCAGAGAGTAGGAATATTTTGGCACATTATCAGGTGTTATGTTACTCTGCTTTCATATTCTGTTTGTCTCTTGAGCTTGGGGCCTTGAACTCAGTATCTGGAAAGAATTTGAAATGACCTTGAATGTTCTTCTAGGTGTTTATTTGTATTTTGCTTTTTATTGTTTAGTCTCAATATGTTAAATGAGTCCCCCAACTAACAAGCTGCTGCAGCTCTGGATTTTCTTTTTTTTTTTTTTTTTTAGAATATTTACTGAAGTTTCCCACACATCTTTACACTCAAGGGCACCTCAATAATAAGTGCTGGATTAGGGTTCATTTCACTGCACTCTCATAGATTTTAACTGATGTTACCTCTGACATCATCACCAGTGCGTGCGTGCAGGAGGGTGCGAGGGCTCTGAATGCTGTATGAAAAATGAGGCAGCACTTTGTGACAACATGTTACCTGGACAGAGGTATTTCTGTGGGCGTTTGTTGCTCAATGACACGTATGGGTAGATATATTCTTCTTTTGGATTAAGCGAGAGTAATCAGACTTGTTAGAGCAGGGAAGGGTCTGTTTTTTTTTTAACTTTTTCACGCCCCAGATTTATTTTCTATGTCATTCATCCCACCATCACTTTATCCTACATAATAATGGAAACGCAAACATTAATGAGTCCTATACAGTAGCTTATAATATAATTTGAGTTCAACATCACACGTTGCCGATTGTTGTGCACTTCACTCATTCAGTAGCTATAAAAACATCTTCAACAAAAGAGAGTGGACGGAATATTCACCATTTTGTCAGCCATAAATTACTGTTTGTAATTTCCAGTTTCACTTCCAATGTGGCCTGGGGGTAGTATTATTCTTACATTAAGATGATGTTTAAGGAATATAAGGTTTAAATTGGGCTACGCAATTAAATGAGCTGTAACAGTTTACTGTGCATTATTTTGACGTGGTATGAATATGTTAACATGAGCTAAAACTGCCTGTTAAGAGACAGAGGCTGAACTGAGGGGCTGCATAAAGGGCAATATAAGATAAACAAGGAGTTTGAACAGTGAATCACGCAAAACTACTATAGTGGAGTCCAAAAATAAAAATATAGCTGGAAATGAGCATAATAGGTCCCCTTTAATGAGTAATTCTGGTGAAGCATTGCTTTTTTTAAACAGTGAAATATGGGACAGGCCACCTCCACTCCCAAATATTTTCATACAGGCCCTCAATATACATTACATGTTAATCTTATAGTCTGAATCTGTTTCAGCCATAATTGTTGTGAAGATATTTGTTTGATAATGTTAATTTTAATTTTTTTATTTTTACAGACGGTGTATATTCAACAAAGATGTTACAAAAGCATTTAAGTGATTTCCACAGGATTAATAATGAAGTCATTTTGCACCCATATGTTGCAATACTTCAAGTTAAATTGGATTTGGACTGTTTGTTTTGTACTCTTGTCACAAATTTGATTTTCCAAATAGTTATTCAGCATCAATAATATTTGTGAGCATATTTCTTCTCCTCTGGGGACATTGTTTGAAACCCCAGACATACAAAATATCACTGCTGTACTGAAAAATTTTGGGCATTTAGCATTTTGTAGATATCTGTACAGGACACAGAGGAGTTATTTTTCAGTATACTGTGTATTCATCCTAACAACATGTTTTTATTTATTATATTATATTTATTTAAATAAGTTTAGAAAGACCAATTCACTCTCAACAACAAAATAATAGAGAAGACTAATGTTAGCATATTTAAATCCACCCTTCTTTAGGGGATCTTCCTATTTGAGCTATTCTCAGAAAAGCTCAGTCTAGACACTGCTGAATTTAAGGCCAGAATAAAACATAAAGCGCAATTGAAATAAGTGTTCTTGATCTTAATGCACATTATCGCTGTGTCCCAGGGATAAAACACTTAAAAGTCAGTCATGAAGAAGAGAAAGCCCGAGGGCTCTCTAGGCTGGGTACATGTCCATGATGCACCCAGCTACTTTAGCTGTCATGCAGCAATATCTCAGAGCCTTCGCTGGGTGCACTGATGCTTGGCTTAAGCCATTTAGCAGCGCCCTGGTTAACTGAAACCGACAAAACTTCTGATTCCAGCCTGATCTTAGAATATCACCCCTGGCGATTGTGAAGCTGTCTTTGCCCATTTCATCTAGCGCGGTCCCACAACTGCATTTGTAGCTGACAGAAATGCAGAATAAGATGCCTTATGATGTTACAACTGTTGCCCAGAGAATTAAATTAAATGGAAAACATAACGATAAAAAAGAGAAATCATATCTAGCTGACAGTTGTAGAGGGAAAAGGGGTGAGACTCATACCATCGCTTGAAGAGAGTGCCAGACTGAAGGGCGCAGAAGTGCCATAACATAAATAAAACAAGATGGCATTTGGCCACTTAAAGCCAATGGGAGCTCCAAAGGGTAAAGTGTTGGATGATTTCAGGCTAATATTTGCCAAGAGTTGCTCTTTGCACATAGTAGTTGCCCAGAATCATCCAGAGCAACAACGCTGGGCGATGAGATGCTTACAGCTGAGTAGAAATGTGAACTCTGGGCGTTTGAGAAGTCAAATCTGCTCATGACACTGGACAAAATTTCACTGACAAATATAATGTTACTGGCTTTAAAATGGCTGCTGCTGCTTCAACACCTCATCTTGAACTGATAATTTCAGTACTGTGCCATTTTCTGTGGGAGCCTAACAGTCTAGAAATGTAGCAGGACATTTGCTTCTTGTAAACCACTTTACAGCTGGAGCAGTAGGCAAACTCATGCAATAGAAGAGGCAATTCTTTATACACCATTGTGTAGTTTACATGCTTAATCCTGCAGGCAGTCACTCTCTACTGTAATAGACATCATGGAAATTAAGCAGCAAACAAGCATAATAAGGAGCAACACAGATTGGGAGATGCTCATACTGTACACAAGCACCTAGTTCTTTAACAAACACGTCATCTGGAAGCACAATAATTTACCTTTTGGATATACAGACATATGACAATAATTTTGATTAAACTCTAATTGTTAGCACAGCCTATGCTAGCTTAGCTGATGCTAATATTTAAATCGAAACAGTTGGGGTTTGTGTGAAAAGACAAGAACATGGTGGAAAAACTGTATAGATGTGTCACACTTCCATGCTTCATGCTAATAATATGCAATATGTACATATAGTATAAGTATATCAGCGTATTTACAGTACATATATAGTATTCTGATATTGTCATTAGTGTACAATGAGTCAACATAATGTGCTTTGAAGAAAAAATGTCTGCATACTTGCTTTTTCCATAGATTTTAACACATCTCATGGTCTTCCTCAGAGCATGGAGTTTGCTCAGTTGTCATCATCCGACCTAAAGTGACCAAAAGCTGTCACAACAAGGGGCCAAAATTATGGACCAGGAGCCAATGGACAGCTGGATAAAGTGCAAGGAGGCCACTCATATCCAACCAAACTTCCATGATGCATACTCTGAGGATGACAATGAGATGTTGTTCGAAAACACCAAAAAAACCCCAAAACTTGTACATTTTTGAATTGTTGAACTCCTGCACAGTTAGTACAATTTCACAACTGTTAAAACAATACAATATGTGCATCCTACGACTACAGAAGACTCTTGTAAATTAGAGTTAACAAAGAGAAAGTTTAATATTTCTATTGGTTTTCCAAGATCTTCCTGATAACTGTCCCACTAACATTTTCAATTACTTTGTTTTGCATTGGATTGCATGTTTTAATTTGTGCATTGAATTGTGCAACAGTAGTGTCCATCAAAAGCACACACATAAGCAGATTTGGTTGGCACACTGAATTTTTTCCCTCTCTCAAAGTGAACACATTACCAACTGAAAAACCTGTTTAGACTTATGTAGTTTACTGCATCAAGAAGAGAAAGAAAGAAAAGAAAAATACTTCTACTGATTCTGCTGATAGTTTTAACACTAAGCGGCATTTGTTTTTCAGATGTGTTGCACAGTCTTGTTGGTGCTGCCCGGCAGAAATCGGACATCATGGTCCAGCACAGCACTCAGACAATTTGTAAAACAAATGTAGTTTATAAAGGCCAGTGTTTTCGTCACAGCATGCTCATGCTAACAAGTTAATTAAGCATAGTCCTGTGCACATGAACTTTAAGCTTGTATTGGTAGTCAAAAGAGATCTGCCGTTAGGTGCACCGAGCTAATTATGTGATGATAAATCTTCTATGGCATGAGGTAATTTCTCAGTGCTCTTTAAAGACAGTAGAGAATATGGCAGATAACTGCTTGAAGCCTTTGCGAGTCAGCAGCAGCTAAGCTAAATGTGGCAGCAAGTGTCAGGCCAAATCAATACACGCTTCCCAGGATTCCTTTGGTGCCATAATCCAGGCTGTGGTGGGCACTGACCCTGGGGAGGCCCGGCCTCTTGTTTTCTTGCCCTGTTTTTTCAAAAGCTGCTGCACTTATGGATATGACAGCATTGAGCTCAAGCTAATTACCTTTAAAAAAGAGCGGAATTTTGTGCTATAAACTGCTTAGCTCATATCTGAGACACGTTGAAACCTTTTTGTTCCAACATTGGGCAGCTAACTTGCCTTTGGGAAGTCGGTCATAGGAAGGTGCTTACAAAAATTATGGATGGCCTCGAGCTCAAAAGCGGCACAGTTTTTACAAGCTGTGGCTGAACATTTTCCTTTTGAACTCTTCATTTGTAGATAATTTATGTGTCAAGTATTCCCTTTGGATAGGGTCTTGGTCAACTATATCACCTCAGCAGTTTAAAGTTTGACTAGCATTTACTGCATTTTGCAGATATTTCTTTGAGAGACGCCTCCGGTATCTTCCAGCTGATTTCACAGATCCCATTAAGTCATAATCTTGTATTATCTGCCTTAAAATAACAAGAGATAATCCTGGCATCAGGCTAATCAGCCATGAAATTGGGGAGTCTCCTTGACTAACTGGATTCCATTGCAGCAAACTCAGTGCAAGTTAACACATTACATGTAGAGTGTGCAGGAGTAACGTAAAAACTATAGTTTGCCTTAGTTAGTTTCTTTTAACAGGAATCCCTGACTACCAATAAAGCCACATCTCCTTCCTTCACTCACCAGATGAGATCATTTAATCCAGGATGAGGAGTTGGAGGTGTGGGGAGGGGGATTTCCAGAACATCACTTCTTCTCTTGTAAGCGGTACTCACTTACTTAAGCCATCAGCCACTCATTAAAAATGTAAAATTAACGTTTTTAAAGTGGAACATGATTCGGCTCTGTGCTCAGGAGGCAGTGGAGCGCAAAGCTTGCATACGAAATGCATTTGGTCATCCCCTTGGCAACAGAGAAGGAAAAGGTGCATTGAGTGAAACGAGAGCAGATTGCTTTTATTCTTTATTTAGAGAGTTATTCTAGACAGTGAGTCACAGATGCCCCGCCACTGTAAAAATCTTTCCTGCTCAATTGAGGCTGTTGGAAGAAGATGCTGAAGGCTCGGGTCTCTGTGGGAAAGTATAAAAAGCAGTCATGGATTTTTATTTGTCTCAGACATGTTTATGTATTTGTAGATATGTCACAGATTTGGACTGTTGACACTATATTCCTCCTGAGATTGAGACAATGTTGACACAATAACATAAATAGACTAGTTTGAGTGTGAATTTCTTCCTTTATTCTGGATGAAACAATGAAAGAGGAAGAGCACAGAGCTACTGGAGATGTATGTTCATGTTTAATACATCTGTTATCAGGCTGCATCTTTTATGAAATGTCCTCTTGTTTGCGCTAATGTTTGGCCCTGGGCCCTGGCAGTGAACCTAAATCTACTTGTATTAATGTGTTCTGCATGTGTTGTGTTAATGTTTTCCATATTGTCAATTTCCTACACAAACAGTGTATCCAGTTCCTTCAGGATCTAGTTTAAATTTCTCTACACTATGTGTGTATTAAATTATTGTCCAATATTGGTTTATCACAAATATTATGGTATTGGCGCATACTGTAACAAGATATTGCAGTACAGAAATACCAAAGATATATCTGAGGTAATTTAAGAACAGTTTTGTTTGATACAGTTTGTCCACCAGAGAACACTGACGAGTTTATATTGCTTGTCTTGCTAACGTCCCACTACTTTGTTCAATCCACACTAAAATATCTCAGCAACTACTGGATCACCTTGAAGTTTTGCACACAGTCATGATCGCCAGAGGGTGAAGCCTGCTAACTTTGATGATCCCTGGATTTTTCCTCTAGCACCACCATGATATTGACATTTATTGTTTTTGGTGACATGTCTAATACTTTGGTTTATGACTAAATACCTGCAAATTTAATGATGTTCGTGTCTGCCTCAGCTGTTTAGTGCTAATTAGCAATGCATGCTAACAAGCTCAACTAAGATGTCACACATGATAAACATTAAAGTAAGCTAATCAGTATGTTAGCATCATCATTGTGAGCATCTTAGCATGCTGTTATGCATCAGTACATATCGTGGTCACAATTCTTTAAATAATAATATGATATGAATATGAAAAAAAAATCTTAGCACGAGATCATTGTAAATCTTTCTGGAGCTATTAGCTAACGATTCTGATGTTATCATTATGACAACTGACATTATATGCTTTTTATGGTAAAAAAAACAAAAACAGAACAAATATTAGATATTTTGTTATCTGATTTATAAAATCTTAAATATACACTCACTGGCCACTTCATTATTTACACCTGTACAATCTAATATGATCCAATACAGCAACTCTGACATAAATTCTACATTTACGAAGCTTATACATTTTCAATGTATAGAGAATATGGCAGATAACCTATGGTGGCCGCAAAACTTGCGAAAAATGCAAAAAGCCCTCTATAGAGCCAGTGTTTGGTTTGTCCATTCTGGGCTACTGTAGAAACATGGCAGTGCAACATGGCAGGCTCTGTGGGAGAGGAGCTGCTCCCTATGTAGATATAAATGGCTCATTCTAAGGTAATGAAAACACGATTCTTATTTTCAGGTGAATATACATTAATTAAAAACATACCTATGAATGTTATATTCTATTTCTGCCAAGTACGTTCTGCTGGATGCCACTAAATTCTTCACACTGCACCTTTTTAAATAAAGGTATTTGTGAACCAAAATTTCAAATAACTAGCGTCTGGAGTGTGAAATGCATTGCTGTTCCTCTAATCTTTTGGCTTTAGCTGTTAATCAACTGACTCTTCACACTTGATTACAGCTTCCTGAAGCTCCTACTGTGGACTTTTAAGTAAAGAGCGACTTTCTCGCTGAGAATTTAAAGGCACAAATCATTTCCCCCTCTTGTCATCATCAATCATAATTACACAACAATTTCTTCACCTTGGATCAATTTGTGCCATTGAGATCAAACAGCAGTGTTAATGGGCGCCCAGATTTCTCTAGAGGTAATCTATATCATGTGGTCGCCTTTCAACCCTCGAGTCGGCTCATGCGGTATATTGTTTGTCACTGAAACAGTTTTACCCTGCAGCTAAAATGTAAATATATTCTTGTGTCCCATCTGTACAGTATATTTATCACCCTCTTTGTTCATTATTTAGACAATTGTGGTTGTTGGAAATGTAGAAACAATACAATAATATATAAATATTTAGTAATGCAACATTAAATGATTTTAAAACTACTGGGGTACTGAGTTTTGCATGATGAGAAGATCTGCTTTTTAAATGTTCTTTCTCTCCTAATCACTATTGACGTGTGAACAAGCCCTAATCATCATTGTTTCAGTCACAACGTAAACTGGGTCTTCAAAGGTTTCACCCATGGTGCAATTACACCAAATTACTCTCACCAGTGGAGTCAGTCAGGGGCTCTGTTTTCCAGTCACTCTGCCTGTAAACAGGATGTTTCAAAATGGATTTACATGAAACTTTGTGGACAGGGTGGTTATGAACAAGAGGAGTAATAAGATACCAATCATACCAGTTGGACAAAAGGGGGTGTAGCTATAAGCATGGCTTTATAAAATGAGGCATATTCATGGAGAACCATTTTGTGCGTCTGTCAGCAGGCACAGGAAGACGCAAAGCCTTCATTACTGGTTCAATCAAACAACAAAGAGACCCTAATGTGTTCACTTCCACACAACTGAACTTTGACCTCCTCAAAAACTTGGTACAGCCCATCAAAACTGTTGTTCTTTAATTGAAATAAAATCAAACACAAAAACTGCTATTAAAATGGACTGAGAAATGTAAGTAATTTAAGTAACAAGAAGCCATTTTTGTTAGTTTTTCCTTTCTTTTTCCCTTCTTTACGTTTAAATCTGTTCCCCTGATTGCTGGAAAATCTTAAACAGTGTGCAGCAGCACAGAGGAAATCCACAGAACCCACTCCCACACAGAACACTGACATTACTCAAGTCCGCAAAACGCCAGAAAAACGTAAAAGGTGCTGTGAGATACAAATTCAAAATATATTATGTTGTATTTTATTCTTCTAAACTAAACTAATACTAGAAACTAAAACTAAGCATGAAAGTTCATTCTTGACCTTGAAAATATTTGTTTGACATAACAGCTCAAGGTCCACTTACTAGCTTTTTCCAGACCTTTCAGCTATATTATATGGTTTTACAGCATGGACAAAATGCCCTAAAAATGCTATAGGTGAAATCATAACAGCTACTGAGACTACCTATCAACAGATCCATCTCTATCTATGATGAAGACCATGTGATATGGCTAAAAGCTCTCTATAAATAAAATGTAATTATTATTATTATTATTATTATTATTATTATTATTATTATTATTATTATTATTATTAATAGTATTATTATTATCATTATTATATATAGAATAAAAACTAAAATAGAAAAGGCCTAAAGGTCAGAAAACCAAACTGAAAACTCACTGAAAATCATTATAAAAACTACTGATAGATACTAGATAGATGATTGTAGTTTGAAAAAGTGGAGCTAAAATTAACTTAACAAATAAAGTGCTGCTGTAAAGATTGGATAAAATGCCTAAAAAGGGGCTACAATCTCATGTGTATCTGCTGATGTGAAACAACTTGGTAAAATCTGACACAGTACAGGCATATCTTGCGTAGCATTGGTGGATACCAGTTTGTACCATTTTGCCTCTAACAGGGTATGTATGCACAACATAAACAGCCTCATTGAGTTAATCATTGGTGGTTTTCTTGTCTGTCTTGCCAATATAAGGATGATGCACAACACTTGGACAATGAGTTAAAGATCAATTATTCGACTCCTCGGCCAATTTCAACACATTATCTTAATTGCGTAGAACCACATCATAAAATCAGTGCTTAAACAGCATTAGCATGTCCATACCCAGGAGGTGTAACACTATAGTGTTGGGAAATACTGTATGAAACAGACTTCTGCAGATGAAAGGGCACAAGCCCATCACTGTTCCTTACATAATATGTTTGTAGTTAGCAGGGGGCCGTTGTTTCTTACCCCCTTGTACTGTAGTTTAAGCACCCTGTCACTTTAAACTAGTGTGATCTGAAATTTTGCTGGGTGACTGCTGAGAATGCTAATGCCTTAGAAGCTGTATCCTGTGGCTCTTTTGGCTCAAATCAAAGCCAGAGAGGCACAAGGAAGAGCCAAGCAGCAGCCATCCCCACTTGAGAGAGGCTGGTAATGTAATCCTTCAACAAGTTGGTTTGGGATCACAGAGTGAGTAATACAGGCCTGACACACAATTCATTTTTCGTCACTAACTATAGAGAGATGAAGACTGGAAACCCGCAGAGTCTTAGTGGTCAATTAGTGCTTGTTTACTTGTTTCTGAAACAGTTTCTTCTTTGAAGGGTCTGAAACCCACAGACGGCCTTAAAGCTGCAATTTCTTTGTTTTCATGAATTCTTATTCAAGTCTGAAATACTGGCTGCGTAAGCCAACTGTTGACTGCTGACTAATGATGATGGCTATTTGGGGAATAATTGATCATAAATAGAAGTATGCAATGTACATGTTGGCTAGACAGGCAGTTTATTCATTTGTTCATTTAATAGCTTTTGGAGACATTTTTCTCTCCAAATGCCTTCTGTTCTTTATTTAGCAGTAGCCAATTAATAAAAGTGATTAAATATTACTGCACATATTTAATTGTAAATCTTTTCTGCCTCAGATGTTATTCTTCACAGAGCTCTAATTTAATTCAATTAACTTTATTTTTGTATTACAATGCGCCTTGTTTCATTTTGCATATTGCTTTCCATGGAGTGGGTTCATATATTTAAAAACAAGCAATAAAACAGCTGAATCAAGTGTATAACTTGACTAGTTTGTTTCTATGACCTGTTGAGGTCTTGAATGCAACATTTGTGGCTATAGAGGCTTCCAGGAGATACAGATCCCACCTCTCGAAAAGCCTTTGCTGCTGATCTTATGTGACCACTGGGAGCACTAGCCGTCATTGACGTGACATGATTGTTTGACAACACATACTCTGACAAGTCACTGACATAATTGTTTTGTTTTGTTTTTTTATCTTGGAGAAGATGTATGCAGCTGCTCCAAAAGGGAGTTGCAGAGCTGAGATCAAATTTTAATAAATGACAAACATATTATATTTATATGTCATCACCAGAAACATGCTCACAGACAACACTCTTTGTTATATTATCATTGTCTGCTGAAAACCTTGGAACAGTCACATAGGTCTATGTCGCTACACATAGTAATAGTAACACAAATGCCAAAGCAGACCTCGTTGGGAAATACAACACAACTTGGTGAGCTTGGGTCTATCAGGTATTTGGAAATATTTTACGTTCGGTATGTGACTAGCGTCGGATTATCACCCGCTTTGGGTTGAAAAAGTGATGTGACCAATGGGCTTGTGAAAATCTTTCAAAACCTATTGGCATTGTGGAAAATGCATGTTTGTCATGATCAAAATTGATATTTTTTTGCTTGTACACGTGTACAGAGCTGGAACGTTGTTCTGTTGGTGAGAGGAAGAAGAAAACAGGACAATTGACAATTATAGTCCAGTGCATCAAAAAACGACATCATTTGAAATGCATTAATACAGTAGAAAATGGGTAGAAGTAAATAAATTGCAAAAGAACGATGCATGTTTGAACAATGCAACTGTAAATGAGAGAAGATTCTCATGGGTTACTTATTTAAGCGTTACAGATTTCCTCTTAATTTTCACTCATTTGTGTCAGCAAAATTCGAGGAGAAAGATCATTGTTTATCATACATGTTTGACATTTTCAGCATCAAGCTGAAGACAGAGAGGAAATTTTCCATATGACCACAGTTGCTGCCTTAAAATTTACAAGTTGACAGGATTTTTTAATCAATTTAGCAAGCGATGAAATATTTATGAGTAGCAAAGTTTAGGACACATATTCAGGATATTGCTTGAAAATGGGAGCAACATGACAGCATGCTCTTTCACAGTACATTCAGATACATGGCCAAAAACATTATTGTTCTGTTTGCATTGGCTCCTGGCAAAAAAATATCTGTCAGAACTACTTTGGTGTTTTGCAGCTTAGAGGAAACACAATGAATTTTTTGCTCTTGATTGTCACTGTTTATCACAATCACTACCATTTCCAGTGTTGCCCTAAAATTATGACACAATATGAATTGAAACAAGACTAGGTCAAAACCTAGTACGTCTGGACCCACTGTGTATGGTCAATGTGTGAAATTGTGGCCAATTTGTCACAGGGATAATCAGTGGTAGTGTCTATAATGTGAATTCCTGGATATTAAATGTTCATCTGCAATTTTCTGTAGTGGTCTCAGTAATATTTGTTGTTAAAATGTACTGAAGTAGCACATCACATGAAATGCTTAAGTTATGTTTGAGTCAAAAAAAAGGTTATAATTGCAGTTGTGATAACAATGCTTTCCACTCATCTTGTTTGATTTGAAAGAGAAATTTTAATTTTAACTATTCTAATTATCTCTTAACTCCCCATGCTTTCATCTGTTTCTATCTGCAGATGTCTATAAACAGATGGTCTCATCCATATGTTCACGTAGGATTAGCATGCTAGGCTAGCAGTTCGTCAGCTGTGACTTTATATCCATGCTATGACGTCTTTCAGAGCACCCAAACACCGAAAACACACCTGTCACCTGCCCAGCATGGTGCCGTTAAACCAGAAACACCGCAGCTACATCTTATTTTATACAGTCTATGGGCTACACATGGCACGGCTATGCTAACAATGCCAGCCATGCTAACTAGGTGCAGGCTAGGCTCTCTTTGCATCCGCGGGTTGGTGCTCCTGTCAGTGTCGGACCCTCTGTGTGGCCTGTAAATGCTCCCTGAGAGCGTAATAGCAATGTCATTTATGTACTGTAACTCCAGATTCTATGAGTATATGCGCAGCCCTCTAAGGCTATCGGGTTTATCTCGTGCGTGCCTGCACAGCACTGAGAAATTTTAGTCCATGCCCACCTGAATATGCTGAAACCCGTTACATGTATATGCTAAGATGCAATACATGAATGTAAGGGCTGACATCCTGTCTACAGTAGAGATAGCACAACTGAATAGCAAACATAATAACATAACAGTCTAGCATGACACTTTTCACAGCTGATATGGCGAGTTTAGATTATAAACATAGGCGGGAAATTACATGCACAGACATGCAATCATTACCCATTTAGGCTCTATTTACAGATAGCAATTCAGCTGAATGCATACCTTTCAATTAAACAGCTGTTCTGTGTTTACTTTCATATGTATTCTCTGTGACTAGCGGCATGTCCCGGTTTATATGTGACATTTTTATGGAGGTTTTTGAGCTGCAGGATGTTCGTGCAGCTCAGGTCAGGTTTGTCTCTTCCACCGCACGGGACACAGCCCTGTAACCACTTCTGTGTTCTTAAAGGCTCAGATGGCAGCTTACAAAAACTTAGTTCTGGGTAATTTACCCTGTTGGTAGTGCATCCCACCACACAGCAGCTTTTAGGCATTTTTCTGTTGCTTGCTAGCAGACAGAAGTGACAAGGAGGCACCTTCATGCAACAAAAAGTCAAAGGAGAGCAATGAATTGCTCTTCCCTCCAGGGTGGGCAAGACTTAATTGCGCTCTGTCTCTATGATGTAACTTCATCACTCAGTGAGTCAGTCAGTCAGTGACGGACAGACATGCGGGGTTATAGGGCTGGTCTGTGGCTGCCTGGTCCAGCCAAAAAAGTGAGACCCATAGGGTGTTTAGTGTGTGTTAAGCAGCTCATCTCCTCAGAGCTCGTCTGCAACTTGTTATAAAAGACTTAATTTTGATGTCCCTATTTTTCCCAGTGATGAATAACTGGTTTCTAATTTCCAAATGTGTGGGCGTTTAATGAGGCCTAAGACATTTTATTCTCCTGCTATAACGCTGTCTACAAAATTGTGCGGTGCAGAGTGTAATCATGCAATGCTATCTGGCACAGACACTCTCTGGCGGCAGCGAGGCAAAACCTGCAGCCCAGAACTGCTCCACTTAAGGGAGGCTGATGTGAGAGGAGCAGACAGGCGAGAGTGGAAGGCCCTCCAGTCATGCAAAATGCAAAGGAAATATGACTTTATTACAGCTCCCTAATGGTGACATAACAATCTGTTCAGCCACTTCCCTCCAAATCTCAAAGCATTTTTTAGAAAGTGCTTCAGTCTACAGGATAGGATGCGTTTGAAAATCTCTCGGCATGAGTGAGGTTAAACACAACTGAGTGTGACAAACTGCTTTGATCAGCTCTCGACTAATTTTAATTTATTTTTTGCTTGTTTTACATTTCAGTCGTGAGAGAAGAAAACAATAGGTTATGAGAAACTATAGGAAGTCAAGTCAAGTCACATTTATTTATAGAGCACAATTGCTGTACAGAGCAAAATCAGGCAATAAAAACAGAATTAAAGACTAAAAACAAAGCAACCACATGACATATAGCACAAATCGACAAACATAGTTGAGGCGTAGAGTAATAACCCATTTCAAGTGGATCCAAACGCTGAAGAATAAAAGTTTTTAGCCTGGACTTGAAGGAATCAATGGAGGGGGCAGATCTGATAGTGAGGTGGATGCTGTTCCACTGTCTGGGGGCTGCACAAGCAAAGGCGCCGACCCCCTGAGCTTAAGATTTGTTCGTGGGACAGCCAGGAACCCCATGTTACATGACCTAAGAGTCCTGGAGGTGGAATAAGGGGTTAAATGATCAGAAATACAGGGTTCCTATGATACAATATGTGCTGTATATGTAATATTATAGACTCTGTGACCCTTTAAATAAATAGTTCAACATTCAGACATCAGGGGATTTTTGGCTTGCTTTCCAGCTATTAGCAGGTATCGTTATTGTCGGATGTGGTGAATCTATATGATTATTATGATTCATCAAATAAATAAATAGTTCAACATTCAGACATCAGGGGGTTTTTGGCTTGCTTTCCAGCTGTTAGCAGCTATCATTATTGTCGGATGTGGTGAATCTATATGATTATTATGATTCATCAAATAAATAAATAGTTTGACATTTTTGGAAATATGTGTTTTCATTTCTTTGAGATAGTTAGATGAGAAGATTGATGCCACTCATGTCTTTGTGTTAAGTATGAAGCTCAAGTCAGGAGGAGGCGATTAGCATAGCATACAGACTTGAAGCACGGGGAAACAAAAAAAGACTAAAATAACCTTTAAACCTCTTTAACAAACACTTTGTTTAATCTGTCATGAACATTCAGTAAATGTAAACACAACAAGTTGTGATTTACAGGGAGAGTTATGTGCTGTAACTATTTCTTGACGAAGAAAAGTTCACCCAGTACATCTTTGCACTGGTTGCCATGGCAATGTCACTGTGATGAAAAGACTCAGGGAAGTCACTGCACCAGGCTGTTGTTAGTTACAGCACGTTGCTACCCCAACAACCCCAAATAGTTCCGTTTTTGTACAGATAAAGATACAAGATACGTATGTTGTTGGTGAGCTTTAGAGGTGCTGGAGGCTAGCTGTTTCCCCCGTTTCCAGTCTTTATGCGAAGCTAAGCTAATCGCCTCCTGTCTCCAGCTCTTTACTTGAGACACAGACATGAAATTGATATTGATCTTCACATTTAAATCTCAGAAATAAAGCCAATAAGTGCTTTAAATACCTTGCTTTTGTTGTTTAATGTTGATATAATTTATTCAATCGATTACAATAATCAAATATAATCAACACATACATAATGAACGCATTCAAAGACAACCTAAAGAGGGCATAGTGGCACAAACTCAGTTTCCAAGGATCCAGGATCCAACTCCAATCTACCCTGAATACATTTGTGGATTGGGGTTTGTGTGCAGACATTATTTTTTTTTTTATAATTTGTTAATCTCTATAGTGATGTGTGTGCACATAGTTATGCTCTTAGTATCTACAAGGGAATCCAGAAAGAACAGATGGCTTGAACCTTACATGCGATCAGTAAGCATATGTAAAGTACAACGAAAAACACTAACAAATGTATTTAAAGTTAAGTAATAAAGTGACGTTTGTGATGACATCAAGGCAATTTACAAATGTTATCCAACTTTTTTTCATCCTTGGTTTTTAAGTTTTCAGTCGTGACCTTTAAACATATCTGCCCAGTTTCCAGTGTTGTCTACATTAACAGAACTATACAAACATATTAAGTAGTGAAAGTCTTGAGCAAAGGCTTAAAAATACAATAGATCAGTTTAGATTTAGTTTTACCTTGAAGAAGTCCATTTATAAAATGTTACAAGGTCTCATTTTTACAGTTTTCTGCTTTTCAAACACTGACCAAGTGTTGGAGCTTCTGATGAATAGAAACGGATATTAGTCTTAATCCCTCCAGGACAACAGTACCAAAGGTTCACTATTTGCTGCTCGGTCATTCATTTTTAACGAGGAACATTTTTCAGCTATCTATTTGTGGATTTAAGAGATAAATAAAATAAACACAAACCCTCTGTTTTCTCTTTTGTAGGGTTGTGGAATTACAGTGGTGAATAATGCATGGCTGAAAGCATCCGTCTCTCTGAGCTGCATCTTCTCTAGGACACCAGGGGATGGGGAGGCGAGTGAGTACAGATATTTATGAAGTGTTTGATTTCAGAACAAGCCGATGCTATCAAGTAACCCCACCGCTCACCTGTTTTTAAGAGTACCGTGTGCTGCAGACATAATAACACAGGAAGTCACCTTTTGGCTTTGTAGTTCTGAACTTCTACCTCTAATAGAAGAAGGTAGAAAGATGTTTACTGACATACTGGCATTAGAGTAGATAAAATACTGAGATTTGCAATTAAATTAACTGAAAAAAAAGAAAATCTGCATATGTGACCAGGAGGTTCTGCAGATATCAAAAGAGTGAGGATCTGTAGACATTGAAATCTGAACCATTTACATATAAAAATCCATTTATTAGTCATGTTGAGTACAACTCAGTCTGTGAAAACAGTGGTATAATTTCATCTGTAGCTCTGGAGGAATTGAAAAGTGAGGACATAACCCTGATGATGTCATAGTGATGTCATCAGGGTCATCTCAGCTTGGGTTTGGAGACTTTTTGGAGACTTCAACAGAGCTGCACTGCAAATTGCGTACAGTGTGCAGTCTGATATACATGGTTATTTGCCGGGCAGCCAGGGTCTAAAAAAAGAAAAAAATGCTATTGAGTTGCATCGTGGGAATTGTAGGATCTAGTGATTTTTGGAACTTGACCCATACCAGGGACTAAAAGTTAGGATATGTCAGCCTCTGCTGCTTCATCTGTCTCTCACAAGTCCCTCAACTTCAACTTGTGTGACTGAAATGAATATTCCACTAAACTGTTAACACAACACTGGTGCACAATGTACAAAACACAGTCAGGTCAGGTGATGTTGCAGAGGTACAGCTCAACCTCTGGCCATGCTATCTTTATGCCTTTTATCATTATTCAATTATCAGTTGTACACTCTGTTAATGGTGCAGACAGTCATGCATTTTGTGTTTAGTTTGCTTAAAGTTAGTATTCATCTGAGGACCCTTTTCAGTGCAATATTAAATACCTACTCTTATAATTATCTGACTTTGTGCACCTCTGTATTCCAGTGGTAAGAATGTCTTTGGACATTTTTGTGCCTAAAAAGTTATATTCTTTGACACCACAGAAAACCCTGCTGGCCAACACTATATTGTTTGTTTCTGAGCTTTACGTTTGCAGAAAAAAAATCAGATAAAACTATGAAAAACAACAATTTGCCCCCCATTTATAATACATTTACAGGTCAAAGTATAATGTTTTATAGACTGTACACCAAATACAGCATCTTTGACACACACCTGAAATGACACTGACATTTGTTGACAGTCAGAAGTGGCTGTGAACTGTGACCTTTGCAGCGCATCATTTATCGCAGCTGAAGAGTAACATCAACAGCCGTGTTAATAGCGGCTTGGACAGCAGATGACAGGTTGACTGAGAGTCTTTTGAGCGGCTTGTCGTAGTGATGTTGATGAGAGTTCAACCTCAGGCTGCTGTCATGCTAGATCCACTTGTTGGCTGAAATGCACTGTGGAGAGGACCTTTAAGCCTTCATCATTACTCTGAGCAGATAAAGTAGATCTTGATTATTTTGTGTCCTAAAACATCTGCTGTCATTATTGACATTTTAATGATAAAGATGTTGGTTTCCACTGCATGATACAGTAGTAGCTGAGTGTCTAATTAACAGAACAGCTAATTCTGTTGCACCATCTGTATCTGCGTATCACTCCGAGCCACTGGATTTGTTTCAGATGAGCGGTTCAAACAAAAAAAAAAATATCTGGACTGTTACAAATTGTGTTTCGCTCGGGATTCCAGCGAGGGTCAAAGAGCTGGTGAACAGGTCAGAGCTCTGGCACCGAGGCAGCATCACTGTTTAGCTCTGATGTGACCAGAGCTGCGTCAGAGACCGGTCTTAGAGGTGCAGGAGGAGTCTTCATTAGATGATGGAAACAATCATACTGTAGCGTCATCACTACAAATGTGATCATGCTCATCATTAGTTGTGGCTGCAGATATTGTTATTGATAGTGTTCAGCAGAGTGTTCTTTATTCAGTGCCTTGCAGTTGGTGAACAAGTAGGAGCTGAAAGAATCACAGTCATTAAATGACTTTTTTTCATACAGAGGCAATAAAATCTAATAAACCTCAGTTGCTGGCAGTCATGATATAAAAGGGCTTTGTATTAAAGGGAAAGTATCACTCACTTTCCCAAGTCTATTTTTTTAATTTTCCGGAGGCTCTGGAATATATTTGCATGATTTACAGTTAAAAAAAACCTCCTTATTTAGCTTAAACTGGCCCTTTATGCAGCCCCTCGGTTCAGCCTCTGTCTGAAACAGGCCGTTTTAGCTCCTGTCTCTTTAAGGCTTGTTGATTGATTGAGTTGTTACTGAAATAAACAGTTTGAGATGAGGAACATAGGAATAGATTCAGTTGTCTGCTGCTCTTGTGCTGTTGAGAGTCGAGGTTGTTTCTCAGCAGCTGTGATTTAATGGTGCTCTTGGTACTCTAAAACCATATGTAATGGTTTAACTGCTGTGATGATGCAGTCTGTTACAGAGCCGCAGGTGCATCTACCTGGCAGGCTGCCACTCGGGCTATTAGCCCACAATCCAATGATCCCTATTTGGGGAGTAGTTGTCCTTTTCACTGCATCAACTGCAGCTCGACTTGTATTCCACTCAGTCGCTGATTGCTCAGTGATATGTGTGTTTACCGATGATAAATTCCCATGACTGGGCTGTTGCACTTGTGATTTCGGGCTGTCACACTGGATGAGCTGAGCGATGCACAGCTGCTCAGCCCTCCGGGGCGAAATGAACTGAGAGCACATGCCGCCAATTCAGAAGGAAGCAAAATGGTTGCAGTGCATATAATTACATTTTTGTGGTGAGAGATGTGGGTCAGGTTACCGTGCGTTCGCCAATTGCCTGGAAGAGGAGAGTAAATCAGCAGGAAATACACCAGCTGTCAATTAACTGTCACTTTCACACCGCAGTCTCATGTTGAGTCAGCAGTTTGTATTCATGGACACAACAGGATGTAAAACATTGCGTTCTGCAAACGGAAGCTTTTTTTTTTAGCAGATTGCTAATTCATATATCTGGCAGGGTGAAAGTTTGTGTGCAAATTATACTTGAAGTAAAGAAATCTAGTATACTGAGTGGAGGTTCAGGAAAATATCTGGTACATAATAGTTTCTCATCCAGCATTTTTCTTTCCTAGTGTGTCCATGAGTTTCTGTGCAGCAGCACTTCAGCAATAATCTAAAACAGTGTTTCCCAACTTTCTGTTTGGGACTCCACCAAGCGGGAGAAAAAAGACATTTTTATAATTGTTTTTCCTTGAAATTTTGTTTTTCCTTGTGAAATGTTTTACCCCTTGTGGAGACATTTTGAGGATAAAATCACAACCTGTGAAGACCTCACTGTGCACCTCACTACTTATCTCCACATTTTGATTTTTTTCAGTTAAATAGAAGAATTAAGTGTTCCTTTATGGGTTAAGAAAATTATCCTTTTTATAAAAGGTAAATAAACCATTTAAAAATCCATTGGATTATCTGAAAACTGCATTGTCACAAAGGTGAAAACAGGGCTGTCTTAACTCATGAAAGGTTGATGTGGTTTTCACAAGGCAGAGACTAACTGCTGTACTTTAAAGGACAAGTTCTCAATTTTTCAGGTCTGTCAATATATATATTCAGATGCCCAAAATGAACATTTAAATAGGTTTTGTCTGCTGTAATCATTCCTCTTGTTCATACTGGGACTTACTTTGGAAGCTATCCACTTGAAGCCTCATATTAGTATATCAGATATCATATTAGATAAACTTTTAAATGCATTTTTGCACAGAAGGATGACTGTGGCCTTTGTCTCACATCACCTATATTATAAGTGCAATATAGCTGATATATTCATATATATATATAGGCACCTGACCTAGAAAAATAATGAGCCTATCCTTTAAGAGGCCACAAGCTAATAAGTTTGGGCACCACTGATCTAAAAGGTTACAGGTCCTGCAAAGGTTTGAGTTGAGGTCTCACTTACTCATAAACGTAAACGTTGTAATTTAACTAACTGGTGGCACCACTGAAGGTAATGAAGCACAGAGAACAAGGAGATGTTATTTAGCATTTATTATGATATAATATATTTAAATGGCACATCACCTCTTTAAACTGTAATTCTGCTGCTTTAGATGCGCCACACATCACTGTGCAACTTGCAGCGCCACAGACAGGAAGTAGTTATGCAAGAGTAATTTATTGTTTGATTTTGCACTTTTTGAACTCCGGTAGTATTAACATCCCACAACAAAGCATTTGTGGGTTACATTTCTCCAAAACATCTGCTGTTTTCACAATTTCTGTGTATGAGGAGATGCTTTAAGATCTCTTATCATCTCTTTAAGTTTAATTTGGCCATTCTTGCCATCTTTGTTGGTTACATCTTTGGGGACTTTTAGTCACAAGCCACAAGTCTTCATAAGTAACTTACAAGTCAAACTGAAAATCTCCTTGGTCTCTAAATGCTGAAGGCTAAAATGACACAGCATTTGAACATTTTTATATTTCAGAGTGTATATCATCCTGTCCGGAGCAGAACAGGGTATTATTAAGTAATTAATAACCTGCTATTGATCAGAGTGACAATCCCTCAAGACTGCTAAGAAACTGATACATTCAAACACACAGAGGGTGCACAAGTACAAGCGCCCATACAGACACATTTATTTCAGCGCACACATAGGCAGACTTTGTGCCTCCCTGTTACATGTTAGTCACAGCAGCCTCTTCCCAATTCAGTCGATAGGCTTCCATTAAGAGAGGGTTGGCTGTCAAAGCAACCTGTGACCTCCTCTCGCCCCCTCGGAGCCCACTGGCCTGTGATGTTCGTATCAATATGAATTTCAGGCCTTTGCAGCCATCAGCCGCAATTCCCAGTGTCCATTAGTCTCAAGTATCTGTTTCCTCCAACTTGTACTATTGATTTCGGTGTGTCTTTTGTACAGAGCGTGTACACTGATCTTAAAAACAGGGAGAGCTTCATTTGCCTGGAGAGTTTCTATCGCTGGTGCATCGAAGTCTCTCGTTATTCTACCTCTTCGCAAATGATTTTCATAACTTCTGTCACTGCCAGCCGTGTAGTGGTGCAAAGCTACATGACGTCTGATCGCGGATCATATGTCGTGTGCTTGAAGCTGGTGAGACCAGAGCCCTCAAAGGTCAGGGCTTTTCATCTCTGAGGCCAAAATGAAATGACCTATTGTTGTCACACACACACACACACACACAGAGGAGGATATCACAGCAAATATAAAGGCACAATATGGTCTTATATCCCCGGAGATCATTAATGTGCAACTTTTTTTCAAATGCTCGCCCACATCTGTTCCTGCAACGTGTCATACTACTCTGAAAATGATGAACGTTTGACCTTGATACCGAAGATTTTAGAAATACTTGAAGTTAAGATTCAACTATTAGATATTTATCTAGTTTATTTGCTGCAACAAAACACAAAAAACATTATACATTCATGGATAGATTATGCAGGTGAAATTAAAAAGGCATCTCATATAAAATAGTGCCAAATCAGGCTGGTACGCACACATTTGCAGATAAAGAAAAACATGCTAAATATTTATTTATATTGGAAAGAGATCAAATACTTGCTGCTCTTTCACATGTTCTTTCTGTCGAAGATTGATGGAATATGCAGCAGCTCAAGCAATATTGCAATACGTGAGGTACAGTAAGGGTAAACTAAACTTTACCAACTTTGTTATCTTTGTTATCTCTCTAGTAAAATACCAACTGATTTTGTTATCTTACTGCAAATTCAGTATCACTTTTCCGACTACAAGTTTCTTATTGAGTAAACTTTTCTGACTTCTGAAATGTTATTTGCCTGGTTTGGTTAGAAAAATGACTAATCAGTAGGCGTATACAGTTACAACATACACACATGTCTTAAAAAGTGACTAAAGATGTAATTTTTTATGCAAATGATGCAAAAATGAAAGCATGTAAGCAGAGAAAGTATAATATACATTATTCATTTTACTAATCAATAAAATCTGGCACCTGTTTCTATTTTCTTTTAACCACAGAAAGAAAGAAACAGTTATATGGTTTTATTGCGATGTGGACACCCAGCAAATCTGACATACTTGAGTCAAAAGTTCAAAAAGTCAAACGTTGCACATTCTGTATCAAGAATTTGGAAAAACCTTTACATCCTCAAAGTAAAGAGGACATGACCTCAGTCGTATCTTCAGCCTTTCTTGATATGCAGGTGAAAAACATTTTATTGTTTACAATTTGAACACAGGAAATTTAAACATACTGTAAATAAAGAAACAGTAGTGCATAAAGATTACAGCCTCTATAGCTGCTCTGCTCCTCCTACTGTTTCCCTCCCTGCTGTGCGTCCAATAGTCCAAAGTGTGAGGAACATACTGTATGCTGACATTTGGCCACTCTTCACTGCTGTGAAATATCTGCCACTAGGAGGCCTTTTGGGGACGAGATTAGATATTCCTCGACACAGTAAACCAGCTCCTGAGAGAGGAAGATGGATGACCTTTGGCTTTATTTATGTCGTCGCCACTCATGCAGGACCTTTTCATCAGATACGGTCATTGTAATCCCTCAGCCCCCATTCAATTTACAGAGGCACTCTGTCACTGCAGACCACTAAAGCCGACGAAATTAATGGATCAATAAGCCCTCTGAAAGCCTGGCGGGCCGGTTGAGATCCCCCCGGTCACTATCAGGTTACCAGTCATAATGAATGGGGTGTTGTTTATGTTGTAAAGTGCAGCGTCACTGAGTCCTTTGAACAAGTCAGCCTCTTAGTACACCACTGGAGAGTTTTCAGGGATGTGATGAGGACAATATGGAAAATTATTTGTAATTAGTCACAAGTCATAAAAGATTTATAAGCAACTGTCTTTATTAATGGTTAATAAACATCTTACAAATGCTTTATAGGTCAGTTACAAGACATGAATAAGAACGACTTTTTCCACAATCTAAATAATTGATTAGTGATTAATAAATAATTTCATTTTGTACTTTTTTGTTTTATTGGTTAGTTATTAATGACTTGCACAACATTAGTAAATTATTAACAATTTATAAAGACATTAGCTACAATTTATAAGCTTTTATAGATGGTGGTAATTTTCGGTTGGCTTATTCAAGAACTATTTGTTACATCTTGTAAATTCTTATAAATGTGTTGGTGAAGGTCAAGAACACAAACTTGACATAACACAGAATGAAAGAGTTTTGCATTAAAAAGTATCTTCATATCACCATCATGCCAGCAGTAGAGTTCAGTGAGTCTCTCTGAGTGTCAGTCACAGCTGTTGGTATAGTGTCCTTAATCCTTTATCTTGCTCATAGCAGATCCAGTATCCATTGTGTACCAGCAGCATTGTTTTGATGCATAATTTTCAAATTGTCATTTATCTCATCTCTCATTTATTAAAGTAGGATGATATCACAACAATTATGGCACTTGTTTTGGGTGACAAATCAATTAAAGGTTATGACCCCTCTGCTAAAAATTGGTCAATTTTAGGGTTTTTTACACCATATACCTGCATATTATTCATTAATCATGCAAGCTGTCAGCTGGCAGAAGTTAGAGAGCTGGTTTGGTGACATGTTGGTTTGTTTTAGATTGTGACATTTTTTTCCTGGATTCTAACCTTGAAGTGTTTCTGTAATTACAATAAGCTGGTGGCACATTTTATGTGAAAATAGTACAGGGAATGTAAAAAACAAACAAACAGCACAGCAACTCTAAGATGATTTCTGGAAGAATTTTCTTTATTTCACCAACATGTTTTGACTTTGTGCCTCCATCGTCTATAAATATTCCTGCAAGAAGGCTTAATCCTCTTCAGTTCTCCAGTGAGAGCTTGACACATGGATGGTAAATCACCCTGAAACATGTTAGAGAAATAAAATAGGATAGGAAGAAATGTTTTTGGCAATTGTCCTTTTATCTTGTCCACACAACAAACAGGAAGGGAACTTGAGATGTTCCATCGATCTTTCCCTGCTGCATAATCTTAACTGTAGTGTATCTATGGTCTATTTGCCAAAACCATGATCTTCCTCTAACTTTTACCATGCCTTAGTAGCCATGTGCAGATGCTGTAAGTAATTTTGCAAACATTGTCACTGGGCGTAATCCGGCTTTTCTGGCGATACAGATGCAGAAATCACCTCCATCTGTGTCTCATATTATGATTGTTTTCTGCAGCTTTTGCAGCCGTTCGGTAGGTTTTTAACCAAATAATGTATCACGGCTGAGCTGAAAATGTCCTTTTCACTAGTGAGAGGAGCTCCAATGTTAAAATCTAGTGATTTAGTCAATGACACAGATGACTCAGTAAACTCAGGTCATCTTAATTTAGTGCTTAAGATATTTTGGTCGTGTGTTGCAAATGAAATCTTACTTTTGCTGACAAATCACTAGTATGGTGTAGATGCTGCACCACTGTCTCACATTTCCTGCCCACTCTCCACTGTTTACTGTTGATGCCAAAACATTTGTAGTATTTTACAGCAGTTACAGCTCAGTTGTGAAACATTATATTAAGAAAATTAAGCTCAGACACCACAGTTAGGGATGGCTGCTGTGTTAAATCCAGCATATCTCGAGGCAGCTCTAACAGTAATTGGTAGTAATTATAAATCCCAACTGAGAATGCACAGTGAAAGCTTGCGGCAAAACAGGCCTGTTTTTCAGTGTGTAGAGCGCCAAGTGGTGTGAGCGTAGATTAATAGCTCATTATCAGGGTTATTAAACAAGTATTCAGACGGTTGGGTCCAGTTACGAACAAAAGGCCACTGGTGGATGATTGATGTGGAAATCTCAATCAGAGTTGTCATTCTGTGTTGAGGAGATGAAATGAGATATGACAACATGTCAACCTCTCTGAGATGAAGACAAGATGATAATCCTCACACAAGCGTCGTACAAAAAAGTAGTGCTAAAGTGACTGCAGTGTGTTCATGCTGGTAATACACACTCTCTCTGTATTTTCAGTTTGATTTAAAATGACTTATGCTGATGGTAAAACGAATCCATAGCGGTCGGGTCACATCTCCATATTTGCATGCTAGTGGCATGAGAGGAACTCCCACCACAATCATTCAGCGAGACCACATGATCACTTGCAATTCAGGATCAATGATTTCAAACAATAGTGCTCAGCATTCGTGCATTTAACGCAGAATCAGAACCATGTGCATTGTGGGTTACTGATGGTCAAACTGGAGAAACGTGCTGACAGCTCTGGATGGCCTTGAGCGAGCACATCAGCCCGAAATAACTCAGCCAAACTCACAGCTCTATTTCTTTGTAGAAAAACAGTCTTTGTTGCCACTGTTGGCAGTAAGTCAATCGCATGTATTAAACTACCCAGCAATGCTGGCCAGTCATCGATAGCTCTAAATGACTGCATATGGTGTCTTGGCTTTGGGCGTCTTTTTGATCAGGTTGAGATTTTAATGGATTTTTCTTCGCCTCTGACAGATGAGGCTGGTGGTGGTGGTGGTGTTGGGAGGGGTGTGTGTGTGTGTGAGTGTGTGGGGGGGTGGGTGGGGGGGGTTGCAGCCCGGCCCGGGGCAGACTGCAGGCAGCCGGTGGGGTCATTTGAACCTTGTGGTTGCAGTGCAGAGTGCTGAGACACAAAGAGCCAACGCTGCGTTCACAAGTGTCCGACAGCGGGAGAGTCAGGAAGTCTGGCGACTGTAAACCCCACCCGACCCGACCCCCCACCCCTCATCTCAGACACACTCCAAGACACGCCAAGCGGGCACTACTGTGCACACGAACCTGCATTACCGCACTTGTGAGGACAGTTGCAGTCTTTCACTACTTTTAATCATAACTGCTACAAACTTAACCAACTTGACTCCGATCTTAAAGTTTTCATAATTATAAAAGATCCCTCAAATGTGAACACCGAAAATCTTAACAAGAGTGAAACCTGTGATTACTCTCAAATACACTGACAGAACTTTTAAAACACCAAATAATATAATGACTAAATCAGAATAATCGTTTTTATCATGAATTATTAATAATCAGGTTTACATTAGTAATATTTATGAAAACTTGAGTAAGAAAGACCTTTATCTTGAATTATGATCAGATGAGAAACACAAAAAGTCACTTTTGCATTTATTACACAAACTATCAAATTATATATGTGGAAATATCTGAGATTTACATGGTCAAAAAATTACACATTGCGTCTTTAACCTTAAAAGTGTTAACCTTAACATTATATATCATTATATTGTTATTAAAATAAAGTTTTGTCATTGTAACCTAAGTTTTGTAAGATTGTACATTCAACTCAGCTTGCATATCCAGGTCTGTCCTTGCAGGTGTGATTATATAAGTCTGAATATTTCTACAAAAAATGAATGGACACATTTTCAGAAAACTTAATGTTCACACTTTAAGGAATTGAGTCTGCAAACAGAAACCTGCAAACTTGCAACACACACTTAAATGTAAAAGCTTACAAAACATAGGTTATAGGTGCAAAACTCTATTTTCAAGCACTTCTTTATGGCATTATATAATATCCCATTAAAATAAATATACTGTATAACGTGTGATGTTGTGATTTTAGTCTCACACATATTCACAAAGTGGCACTTCCAATGAGTGTAATCTAAGAATTGATTTGGAAAAAATGATGATGATTGAGTCATGATGTGAAGTGACAGTATGAACACTGAAATGTTTCTCTTGATATTTCTTCCTTAAATGCACATTAGTCACAGTGTCATGTTATAACGAGGACAGCCTACACTTATCATAATTAATATCCTCAATTATTCAGTGTAATTAGTGCTGTTAATCTGTGAATGGTGGTAACACAGTGAGGAAGTAGTTGTCTGAGTTGGATTATTGTGATTTACAGAAGGACAAAGAGACGCTAAACTCTAATCCAACTGTGTGCAATAAGGCTTAGAGAGATCTGCAATAGTTTACAGTTTGTACCATATGTTTCAAGTGTAAATATGTTAGAAATTGCAATAGTGCTGATAATAATTGTAATACTGATGATTAGATATTTCACTGAAATAAAAGGGTACAACATGTACCTTTAAAATATTAGCTGTACTTTTTTAAAAGTGGAAAAACAAAAAAAAACTTTCCGAACTCCGTAGGTCATGAAAAAATGAATCATTATTTTCACTTTGAGGTATTTCTGAAACTGTGAATAGCTTATGAAAGTGTAAAGGATGAAAAGTGTGAACTATGAGATGATTCCTCTGTTTACTCTCTTCATTTTTTAGGTTTTAGACACAACATATTCAATAAACGGTGCTTAACTTTACACCACAGCAACAACTCCTCACCGTCCTTTTGTGGGAATAATGAGATACTGTACAACTCAACATGCACAGCAAGGTAGATAGGAATTTAGCAGAGAAAACAACTGATTTGCGGGCAGACTAAGTGGTTGAGTGAACAGGTTAACAGCGACGGGGCCTTGAATGGCTGTGACAGGGAGAAAGCAGTGAGAGGCTCCAGCACTGAAGGGGGAAGTGACCCGGAAACGGTGTGTAAGTGCAGCTTGCCGGGGCCCTTTAGGAAAAAAAATCTCTCCAGAAGCGCTGATGCAAGTCCACCTAAACACACATTTCTCTTATTCCTCTCCCACTTTCTGGAGAGATGCGTTACTCAGCGATACTCGTGCAACACTCAGGCACTGTAACGTGAAAGAAAAACAGAGCCTCCGACTGTGTTCAGCACCTACAGGCCTGCAACAAAAAACTGCCACTGATTCTTTCAGTAGAGCAGATTTTCAGCGGTTGGAAAGAAGCTTACAGTGTTTATCTCAGCGTTTTTTTTGGTCAAGGATGCATGTGACAGCACTAACACTGTATTATGTATCATGACACTGTCATAACTTTACTCTGGGTCACTTTAATGTGCGTTCTTCTTGGCTCAGATTTGGTTGTGTGGTGTGAAAATGCACATCCTGCGACATGAAGCTGACGATGTGTAAACTGACCGACAATAAGTGTGTAATTACGCAGAAATCTCACCTGTCATTGATTGTTTTTACTTTTCTACACACTCGAAGATGTATTTCAGGTTTTCTACTTCCACAAACACATGTTTTAACATAATTTTTCTGCTACTTTTCTTTATTCTTTTTTATTAATATACTTTTTTGATTCTAATTTTGAGCAAACTTTGTCAACCTTATGCTAAATATGACATTTACAGTGTAGTTTAGTGCAGGTGCTTTGTTCCAAACAGCCTGACCTTTCTAACAACTAAAGTGCATATTTAGCAATAACCTTTGCACTTCCTTCTTTTAATGGTGTGTTTCAGTGTGGAGCACTTAGATTCAAAACACTGATTTTTTTTTTGTGGTTTTTACAGTTTTCCTGTGCATATGTTTAAATACAGTCCTGGAGGCAATGAGTCAGGGTGTGATGGAAACTTTTTTTTTGACCGCCACACGGATTTTCTGTCACACGTCTTTCTCTTCCTGTGTTTCCTTCCTATCTTTAATGCACTTAAGAATGATTCATATTAGCCTTTCCTAAAATAACACTAGACAATGTCATGTACAACTAAATCTTAAAATGTACATATTTCAAGTATCACATTTTAGCTGGTGTGAAACATTACACACATTAAAAACAAACTTTTATGGTATATTCTGACAATTAAAGCAGTTTAAACGGACTTTTCTTGACATTGTTGGATTTAAAGTTAACTGATTTTTCTTCTTTTTCCTCTTTACTGTATACGCTTTTAAAAAGTGTCCCAGAAGAGTCTGTCTTCTGTATTTGTAGATATTTATCTTAAACTATTTGTACTAATATTTTTTTTTAAATTATACATATAATAAGGACATTGAAGTCTTTGTGCTTGGTATAATGTAATAAAACAGCAGTTTTCACCTCACACTGCTGCATTTCTTATAATAACCCAAGAATTACTGAATTTAAACACATATATGTCATATAGTATAATATTTTATATAGAAAAGTGATATATTTAATGCTCTCAGTTTAGGGTAAAGACAGGTTTGGCTCCATTTACATTTTTATTCATGTAATTCATTATATTAATATTTTATTTGTGCATATTAGAAGCTTTTTACTACTTAAAAAAATTACAGTTATTAATTAATTTCAGAATAGAAAGTGCTGTCTTCAACTATATGAACAAAGTTATTTATGAAGCTACATTATTTCAACAAACAGTGTTAAAGTGGATTAAACCTTAAGAAAAGAGCTGTAGCAGAGAGAAGTTAACAAATGTCTAAATTCAGTTCCTAGAGGCATTATATGAGCTATCTCTTCAGTTTACATGGATTATATAACTGCTGAAAACTTTTTAAAACAAAGTTTAAGATCTTTTCTTTAAATTATAAGAAACATACAAGCAACAGCCGTTTGTGTGGGTCAATTAAAACAACTTTACAAACTAGAAAACTTTCACGAAAACTTTCCAGTGATCTGCTGGCTTAATTAAGCAGCAATAACGTGATGAAGTGGATAACTAAATAAATATGCAAATTATTCCTCTACAGCTTCCAGCTTCTCTACAGCATGATCCATTAAAACTGCTCTATTGTAATTAATATCCTAAATTTAAACGATGTGTTCGTTATGTATAAAGCAAATAATGAAACCTGGTATCAATTTTAAGTATTTAGTACATATTGTGTCGATGTTGGTGCAGTTTATAGGAGATAACTGTTTTAAACATTAAGTTTTAAGAATCTATTCATTATCTGGGGACTACATGGTGGAAATGTGTCATTGCCTAAGATGACAGATTTTTTTTCTCCTACACTTTCTGAAGAAACGTAAACTTACTTTAACTTATTTCTGTGATCCAAATACACAGAAAAAAATACAATGAAGCACAATACATATTCACACTTAAAAGTCCACTTGTTTATAACCTTCTCTTGGTATAATTCAGACTGAGTCCACACGCTTAATTGCAAATATTACACTTTTTATTGCAAAATTCATCATCGTCATGATATAACTGTATTCACAGTTTAACAGTCTGTCATATGAAAGGTCAAGTGAAAACAAAACAAGTGTTTTTAAATGAATAATAACAATAATAAGGCCATATAAATACAAATGAAGTGTCACTGCACAAAAAAAAAAAGTATTATTGGCGGGTAACAAAGTTGATGCAGCATTATTTACTACGAAGGAACATTAACGTACATTCATTCAAATGACATTACTGCGCAAAGTAAAACTGCTCAGGGGATATTTAATGCATGCACATTTTTTTTCTGGCGATAAACTTTTTATTAAAAATATCCGAAACATTAGAAAATATAATAATAATAATAATATTAATAATAATAATAATAATAATAATGGTAATAATAATAACAATAATAATAATAATAATAATATATGGGAAGGACAAAAAGTGGCACATGCATGTCTTTGTTGATATGTTGACATCAAAGTTGAGAGAATTTTTGTGAATTTAAGAAAAAACAACAACCAAAAAAACACAGACCAATGAGTTACTGTATGTCCCACTGTCCACGCACTGTCGTCCTTATCCTAAACAGGAAATCATCAGTCTGCATCAAACAGGCCAAAATATTTGCCAGTGTTGGAGAAGTAGATGTAAGGCGCAGCGTTTGCAGTCGGGTACACCACAGGGAAAGGCATGGGTAACAAACATCCACCCAGCAGGCTGCTGTCTTTGTAAAAAGTCGGTAATTGCACATTTTTCCCTGCGTCTGAGAGGTGCTCTGCGGCCAACGGCCCCTCCAGGTCCGTGGATAACTGTCTCTTCAGCTTGTTGCGGCGGTTCTGAAACCAGATTTTCACCTGAGTCTCGGTGAGCTGCAGAGAGCTGGCGAGACACGCTCTCTCTGAGCTGCTCAGATACCTCTTCATGTCAAACGTCGCCTCCAGCTGAAATATCTGTCTCTTGGAGAAGATTGTGCGCGTCTTCTTCTTGACCATGGCTTTGGTGTCCGCTGTGGCCTGCTGCTGCTCCTGCTGCTGCTGTTGCTGCTGCTTGGACGCGTCGTTCTCGCCGCTGTGCGCACTCTGCGCCCCGGGACAGGAGCCGACGGTCAGCGGCGGTGCGTTTTGGACTCTTGGCTTGTTTTGTGCTGTGAATGAAGGGACAAAACGTGCTTTGATGTGGCGGTAAAGTCACACTTACTATTCCGCCTACAGATACATATGTGAAGAGGCGGCATAAAAATTAAGATAGATTAAAAAAAATACATAAAAAATAAAGAGCGACCAGTCCGCGATCTTCTTTCACTGTTACATTTTCTAATAGTCATTTTTATAAATATTCTATCAGTCTACTGTCGTTTGATCCATCTTTACGCATCATTCTGCCCCTAAAAAGCTATATCATGCTAAAACTGGAGGTCTGTTTCCTACAAAGAGTTATTAATATCTGTAATAATACAGTTTAAGAGAGACTCTTTGTAATCTCTCCACTTATTAAATCCCACAGTTACCTGTTTCCTCTGATCCGCTGTCATGTCTCCTCCGGACGTCCCACACCTCATCAATCCTCGCTTGAAAGTCATTTTTACATCCACTGTCCCTCTGCTGCTTTGAACCGTCAAAGTTTCCGCTGTCCCGCTGTTTTAGGTTGAGGATGTTGTCAATGGTGAACGTCAAAGAAGCGCTCCGGCTCGGGGCATCCTCTTTGCTCATGTTCCCCGGCATTTCATCTGCTCCTCCGAGATTTCCGAAACACCGACGCCTCTGGACGCTCCGAGCACCATTGCTCCTCGGCTGCAACTAGAGAGCAGAGGAGCCTGTGCGCCGTTCTTCAACGACCCGGAAGACTGCGGTTTAACAGCTTTTGATTGGTGAGGTTGTGGGGCAGATGAGGGCGGGATGCAGATTTACGTCTGGCTGCCATATTGAAGCTTTAAACACTTGTGTCATTAAAATGCATACCCGCTTGGTCAGTGTATCGTAATGCCAAGCAGATTTAAGACACGCAGATTTTTTTTTTTTTAATTTCTGAACCTTTGAGGGTCGACTGTTATCAGGACTGGGTCACATGAGATTTCCAGGACTGATACGTTGAATCACGTTCAGACAGCTTGACAACACCCTGATTTCTAGGGTCATGAGAACTGTGGGGCCTAAAAATTGATTCAAGGAACTGAAACCTTCAGAAACCCGTTTTAACCTCCACCAAGAAAGCAAATGTCCACTTTTAGCAACAACCTTTTTTTGTTTGTTGTGACCATTCACTGGAAACCAGTGTTGAAGCTGCACCATATCTTATTTATTTAATCCAACGTCTAAATGAGTCCATTAGCATACCTTAACTTCACCTAATGGTCCCATTTTTTTCAAAATAAACCCAACAAATTCATCATTAAAGCCATAAACATGTGTATATATATATATATAGGTTTAATTTCATTGCAGATAAGCACAGCAAATACAAAGTAAGAAACCACAAAACAATTTGTGCATAAATTTTATTTACATGTGAACATATAAGTGTACAAAAGTCTGTATATAATCCTTTTAAATAGAAAAATGTGTCAAAGAATGCAACTAAATGACATGCTCAAAACACCAAAATGTCTTTTAATAAATAATCAAGTTTCTACTTTGTAGAGAAGTGCATAATATTCCCATGTTATGTGCACAGTACGGACTCAAACGAGGGTCAAAAACCTTTAGAGCCTGTGCAATAATGTTTGGGAAGAATTTCAATGTGTGTTTGTCGTCCTTTATAAACCTGACATGAGAAATGCAGAAACGATCGGTTGTGTTGTACAGTGAAGTTACACAAAGAACAAAACTTCAACTGAAATGAACACGAGTGCAGATTAAAGGCAGGACCTATTAGTATAAGGTTGTATTTAAAAAGAGTAAATTTTAAGTTTAAATTTTGGCTGTGATTTTGGCTGTAAAAGCAAGTTAAGACTTGAAATGTAGAGGTGTGTAACTTCAGTGTCACACACAGTGTGGGAACTTTGAGAGTCACAGTTTTCTGGTTTGAATCTCAAATGTTCACAAAAGCCTTTTTTTTTCTTTGTGTGGCCTCACTGTTAATATAATTTGTGCAAAAACTTTATCTTGACACAAATATTTTCATTCACAATCATGAATTTCTCAGTAGTTTTTTTCCCACAAGTGTACACAGGTTGATATACAACCAAATTATTTCTGAACATCATTTCACAAGCTCAAAATCTTATTGACCCTTATTTGATCCCATATATGTGGATCATCCATACATTATGTGAATAATTGCCTGAGGTCACCCTAAATAGTCCACAAATACCATTAAATCTAGCACCGAATCTTAAAAATGAGAATATTTCTCCACAATAAGAGACATATTCTTGTTTCAAGGATTTCCAAGTAGTGATTGTCATAATAATGTAACACTCCATAGAATAATGATATCACTCCGCCAAATGTACAAGGTTGACAGGGATTGGTTGGTGCAGGATCATGATGGCCTACTGTTTCAGAGAATTGATCATCTTAATCTGAATCTGGCTGAATTTATTCTTCTAGAAATTTCCACAAAAGAAGACTGTCAGTGCATCAGCAGGATTTCTGACCTCAGAACCTGGAACTAAAACTAAAAATTGACATTTTTTTGTGGCATTTGATTAACTGGTGTCCAAAAACTTCACCTCCACCCTAAACCTCACACCAGTCCGGTCATCTGTGGTGTTATGAAGGACATTGGGTGGGTGAAGTGAGCAGTCAATGGATAGTTAATAGAGGTGGAGAAGCCGACCACCGGTGGCGACACTTGATGCAAGCTGGGGGTGGTGTTCTCGTGATAAAGCACGGGAACTCTGACGACCCTCTGGGATGGGTAGGCTACAGCCGCGCTGCTGGCCTCCATGTCCGCGGCCACCTGCCTCTTCCACTTGTTCCTGCGGTTCTGAAACCAGATCTTCACCTGCGTCTCGGTGAGCTGCAGAGACGCGGCCAGCCCGGCTCTCTCCGAGCTGCTCAGGTAACGTTTCAAGTCGAAAGTGGACTCCAGCTGGAACACCTGACTCCGGCTGAACACGGTGCGGGTCTTCTTCTTCCGCGCCACTTTGGTGTCACCTGAGAGGAAACAGTGGGGAGGATTTTTACTTAATGTAAGCGGATGCAGTCACTGACAGAGTAGATACATCAGCTGAGAAACAGTTTATAGATAAAATAACCAGGAAGTCTGTTTTTAGCTCATTCAGTGAACATACCTGAAAAATCAACATTTACAACATTACAATAACCTTTGAAAAAAAAAAAACTGTTACAACTCTCACAAATCTCAAAAGACCAAACGAAAAATTACAGCTGTAAATGAGCAGAATATGTTGTATTTAAACTCCTCATAAACAATTAAAACCTCATTTGTCTCATTTTGAACTGTATTTTTTTTAATGCACATTTTTTAATCCCTGCAAGTATAAAACTCACTTTTTGAGACGTGAGTTGTGGATAGATGTAGAAATTGCAGCCTATAGATACTTCAGACTATTTTTGTTGTTGTTGTTTTATCACCTAATACAACATTGTCCCATATCCTCTACTGTACACAGAGATACTCATTATTGATATCTGTACAAAATACAGTCTCTTAAATATAACCATAACAGATTAAATATATTGTCTTTATCAGGCTAAATATGAATATGTATTTACTAAAGGTACATTTTAGCTTCAAGAGGCTATTTGAGTCAATTAATTGTAGATATTATATATAATTAACATATGCTAGTACTCCCACTTGGTTGGTGGAGAACTCGTCATCAAAATTACATTAATAGACAGAAGATTTCCTTTTATTATTATTATTTTTTATCTAAATAAAGAGTGTTTTAGTGGACCCAGAAACTCTTAGTTGCACCTTTAAATTCTCATACCCAAACATCTGCACCAAACTAAGAAGTTGTTGAAACTCTTACCACTATATTTTACATTTTGGATAAGAAAAAAAAACAACTGCAAAGCCTGAGGAAGCGTTTCAGGAGGACGGCGCATGCGTGGTGACGAATACCGGCTTATCCAAAGCACAAGGTGGAGTATTTTTTTTTTAGCGTCAGGCTGTTGCTTTTTTTTTTTTTTTTTTTTTTTTTAATTTGGCCTCACCTGACTCACAGCCGTCCTCTTGGGAGAAGCAGGAGGAGCGCGAGTCGTCCTGCCTCCTGTCGCCCGTCACACTGTCGTCCCCCTTTTCCTCCGGGTCATCATCATCGTCCTCCTCCGCCTGCCCAGTTGAAGTCGGGGAATCCCGGTCGCTGTTGGGCAGAGGATCAGAGTAGCTGGCCTTGTATTGCGGACCTGCGAGCAATATCGTAGAGAAAAAAATCACCATCAATCATCCTGCTCACTGTTCGCTACATCTCACTCATGCCCAAAACTAGAAGGAGACTATCAGACAAATTACGCGCATTCCTGCTTCCTGTCCTTTCCAAGATTATAAATACGCATCAGCTCTAGACTGCTGGTCTATTTGAAGCACCAGAGTGAGATTCTTGTTTGGTTGCCAGATATTGTTGGCTCGTACTTAGCTGATAATTGGGGAGTTGGGGCGTTTTACGCACGGAGTATGGACGGCGAAACGTGTCACAGCCCATGTGTCCCCTCCACTTGTGGCCTATTGAAGCACTAAAGAAAGATTTTCTTGTGAAAAATGATAAATAAACGCTGCTGTAGCCTATTTCTGATCCAGATGGTCATTTTTTAGACTTTTACGCATGTGTGATTTAATTATTTACATCACCATATTGTTGTGAAATTGGTTTTGGCGATTTGTAACTGGTTTATATTAAAGATAACTCTTGTTCTAACTGTTATGGTCGTTTTTAACCACGACTATCCACCTTAACATAAGACCGGTTAGCCGAAACGATACGATAATTCACTCTATTGTGGACATGTTTGATTTCTTCTCCCTCTATCAACACATTTGGACAAACACATACAAATATTGACAGATGTACTCACTCCCTGAGCTGCTGTACGCCGTGTTGGGTGGTGTCCTGCTCCGGTCACTGTCGTTCAGACATCGCGCCTCCAGCCCCGGACAGATCGTCGGGCTGTGGACGGTAACTTTGAAGCCCGGGGTCTCCACCCTCTCCTCAGCTGAAGCCCCTCTGTCTGTCTTCCTCAGTAAATTTTCAATGTAAAAAGATGAACCCCTCGACGCAGGACCGAGCTTCGATCTCGGCGCTTTATCGTCCAGCATGTTGGCTTTTTCTGACCTTCCACAGCGCGTTTCTCACCTTTTTTTTAAGTTCCCCCCTGCCAGATTTGGATATTACAAAATCATTCCCGGGAATGCTTCTTGTTTCCAGCTAGGAGTGTCTGTTCCTGCGTAAACCGCACCGACGCGATCCATGAGATGAGAGTCCCGAGATCGCCGAGATCCAGACAGAAATTTCGTTTAAAACTGAAGACAAGAAGCGATGAGGAATTACTCCAAGAAAAACAACTAGAGACTGTGTCGGTCTGAGCCTCTCTTGTAGGCTGTGTTGATAGTCTGCCTTGAGGGATCGCAGAGATGCTGAATTTAGGTCAATTAGGGAGCAAAGCAGAGATACAGTGTTGTCCTCAGGGCTGGAGATGGAGAGCGCTTCATGAAGAATGGCACAGTACCGCCTATTGGTTACATTTGTCCATGCACACTTTATATTTACTATGCGCACTGTAAATGTGTTGAACTTGTACTTCCGTTATTAGTAGAAGCCCAAAGGCAAATTAAACACGTTGTTTTTTTTCTTGGTAAATTACCCCTGCATGTATTTCTCGACTATGTTTAATTACACACGTAATTAATAAATAAAGTGTTTTCTGGGCATAAAGGCTTCTTCCAAGAGAGAGCAGAAAGTTTTTCGATTGTAATTATCGAAATATGATCAAAACACACCGATAATTCTCGTAGTAAACTCTGGAGAGCCAATAAATAATAGTGATACTAATATTTTTTAAACTATTATTAACTAATTAAAATCTGACCAGTACACGGATGGTCCGGGTTTTTAATGTAAGGGCTCACATTAACTTGATACTCAAAATGTTTGCTTTGACATTAAGACTATAGGAGGGAATAAGAATAATTGCATGTAATGAAAAGGGAATGACCTGTGTGTTTACATCTGATACTATTATATTGAGTCCATGTGTAAAGTGCAAAGTTGTTAAATTTCTTTAATTTGTATTAAATTGTTTTTTTACAGGTCTATAAATCTGCAGTACTTCTACTAGCCCAACTTAAAAAAAAAAAGTTTAATAGCATTGTTTAAAGATCCCCTCAAGACGTGTTTTAAGACATAAAAATAGTTTCCTTTAAATAATAATTTGTGTCTGATATGTTTTTTCCACAAAGAAAGTTCAATTACCTCATTAAAAACTTTTAGGAGCATAACTAGTCCTTCACTATTTATCCCTTATTGAAAAATCCAGAAACTATAAATTTACAAATGTTTTTATTTTCACACTGCAGGACACAAGATGTCTCCTACTTCACCAAAAAAAAAAATTCCATCCTCATTATTCTGTATGTGCACTGGAGGCTTCAAGTTTCCACATTAAATTTATGTAAGTATACTGAAGCATGATTGGCTTCCAAACTAGTTGTGATGTCACAAATCCTGCTCATACATAAACTCAGATTTAAGATGAGCGCAGAGAAACTTTCTCCTTCAGATTCAGATGAAATGTGAAAACAGCCTTCTAGTGTCAAACTCTGCACAGTGAAGCAACAATAAACCAAACACATGTTTTGAGAGGATGGGAGACTTTAAATCTTGTTTCCTCACTTGCACAAAGATATTCTCTTGCAGGAAAACATATTTCATAAAATAATTTATCTTTAAGGGTTTTTTTTTTGTTTGTTTGTTTGCAAACACGTATTTCCAAATGAACTACAACACACACACAAGCACCAGCTGCTTTAACTTCATGTGGCTTTAAGAGCAATTTACCACTTTCTGTTGGGATCACGTTATTCCTAAAGTGCAGCTATATCTCCACCACACAGGCTCCAGAATACTCTCATTTTCACACGAAGGCATTTCACATGGATAAGAAGTATTTCTAAAACCTAATATGAGCATTAAACTGTAGCTCATCCATGTAGAATAAATATATTTTTTTTCTTTTTGCCACCTTAAATGCCCGTAGATGGACTGACAGTATGTTCCAGCTTAACATGAGTTAATTAATGCTGAAGGTGGAAAATGTTTAGTCAGCTTCGAAAACCGCGAACAGAGGAGTAAAACAGAGTTGTAATAGGATTTAAACACTATGAAAAGCTTACTTTCATGTGTAAGTAGCCTTGAACAAATGCTCAGAACATTCCAGCCTGCAGGTTTTGAGGCTACGTGTTGATCAACCATCGACGAATCGAACTCTTTCCTGCTTCTTTTTGTGCAAAGAAAACACACTGCGATGAATGTTAGTGAGACAGTCAGAAAGGAGGAAGGTGAACAGTGGAATAATGTGTCAGTTTGTGAAGTCCACGTACAGCCGAGCAGCAGTCAGCTATGGAGAGAAGCAGAGAACAACAAACCGTTTGTGTCCTCAGAGGAATTGCTCATAATTATTCTCCACTGTGCCACTAAATTGACTTTATTAAAGCTGCTTTGCAAGTAATAGCCTATCAGCCTAATACAGGGCAACCTCCACACACGTTTTTAAAATGAATACCCAAATTACAAAAGGTATTTAGTATTGTGTCACCGTGTAGCCTACATACAGGCAGTATGGTGTGTAGTTGTGGCTAATGTTTTGGTATAACAAGGGTTTATGAGTCGAACTGGTCAAACAGTTCATTTGATCCAAATCTGATGCTTGTTCTGATTGTTTCGAGGCTGTTTTCTTGTTTCAAATTCAATGAAAAGTTGCTTAAAATGAAAATTCTGCAACAACACAAACAAACAAGTTAATTAATTAAAGTTAAAGAAACTTGTTGGGAAATTATAACAACTTACGGAGGATAAAATCTGCCTTTTTGACAAAAAAACTCGAGGTCTACTTATTAGCTTTTTCAGGAGCTTTAAGTGGTTGTTGTTTTCTATTAATAGCCCAATCATGGTTTTTTTATTTATTATTTAAATGTTAGCTTGAAATGCATCAAAAAATCATTCAGTATATGGTTTTCTGATTTATTTGTTTCTTGCTAAACTTCCAGTTCTTTTTTTTCCATCCATTTTCATGTGTTTACTAATGTTGTAAACATGTTTTTCTCCTCCAGTCTTCTCTCAACACTCAGTAAATTAACTGTGGTCTTTCTATCTGTGTCCACATTGCAGTGGCTGCTGATGTTTTACAGCAAACTGGAAGCATATTGTGTCACTACACAGGCCTACTAGCTGGCCAGAAGTTCATAAAGTCATGCGAGTCTCCTTGCGAGAGGAGAAACTCTATCAGCACTTGCTTCAAACGACCTCCATCTCATTAATCTGGAGCTGTTTTGCTGCTTTGCGGGCTTCAAAAATTGTGCAGGGCCCCATCTCAGGAAGTCCTGCACGCTTGCATGACTCTGCTGAAGAAGTGTATTTTATAGAAATTTTTCTTTCTGCTATTTTTTAAAATTTTTTTAACCCAAACAATTATTCAAACAGAAATGTTTTTGTCAGTTTGGAACAAAATGATCTCATGCCACTCTGCCAACAGCAGCTTCCTTTCCTGCCTGGGCTCATTGCACAAAGTTACATTCAAGATCAGACTCTAAATATCCCACTGATGGGTAATAATAACTGTTTTCTTATGCCTCTTGTACATACACAGAAAAATGTCTAATTAATTACATTAAAAATATAAATGTACATGAGAGGAAGAAGATAAATTTGGTTGTTTATCTCTACTGTGTTAAGATTTATTTGACTATTATTTGCAGCGGTAGAAGACAGAAAATAGACCCTTAAGTAAAAGTAGCATTACCTCAATCTAGAAATACTCCATTAGCATTTCTCCATTCACAATTTTACTTCAGTAGAAGGTTTTATCAGCAAACTGTATAGTAGAAATAATGTACTTGTGAAGCAGAATGACCCCATCAGACTCACTATATACTGTATATTATTATATATTATGTAATTAATGTGTAAGCAGCTGTTGTTGATGTTGTAGGTGGTTGAGCTGCAGCTAATTTAAACCATTAATTCTGTAAAAATCATCATATTTTTTATACTCATTTTGTTTTACATGCAAAATCTTAACATGCAAAACAATACAAATGAATGTAGTGGAGTAAGAAGTACAATATTTATCTCTAAAGTAGCATAAAATATGAGTTTGCAAACATCTCAAACATGCACTCAAGTGCTACACTTATTTTCTTCCGACCGCTGACTATTAGACTATTTTTCACTCTTTGGACAAGATGAAGTTGTTGATCAAACATCAGATTTCGTCACATAATCCCTTTTTAAAAAGCCGGAGTTCTCCTGGAAATACTCTTGTCGCCGCTCATCCTGCTGATTACTTTGATTTCCTGAGGACGGCTCATCCATTCTGAGTCTAATCCAGATTCTAATCCAGTATCATTAGCAGTGTACGCTGTATGTTAGTCTTCCCATGTGCAGGGAAGGGAATCGCTGTATTAATAGTCTGCTGGGGGAATCCTTCACATCATTACTGCTACTATAATGGGCCACTGTGGCGCTGCAAGCTGTTGAGGTCAAAGCCACGGCCCAAAATGCAATAGTGTATTTGAGGTCAACAAGGTCCAGACATTTTAGGTCGGCCTTAACAGAGTCAGTCAACCAGAACGCCCCTTTCTGCCACATCGAGCAGCGGAGCTATTGATGAATCGACCTGACTTGAGGCTCTCCTGAAACCCCTCGTGCACTCTCTTTACCGTGCTTTTATTTCACCCTGCTTTTCTCCATCTTTCCTATTCAAAATGTTAAATTACTGCCCATCAGATGAGATTTTAAACATGCTGTTTCCATGGCAGCTTATGTCATATAGGTCACCGTCGGGGGCCCCCGCGTGAAAACAGACCTCCAGGCTCCCGCTGTCACTTATCGGAGCGCTTCTTAATCTTCATTTCATACCTGCTCAGAAACTCCAAAAAGAACACTCCAGATTACAACCATCGAAACTGACACATACTTCTCCTGCTTAATCCCTATTAGGCCTCACCTCACTGCACCCAGAGCCCCCTTGCTCATTGGGACAAACCAAAAGGCATTGTGGGAGCTGTTTGGTTTATTGTAAAAAAGCTTCTGCAGCCTGTTAACAAAAATAACCTGTTTTTTTGTTTAGTTTTTTTTAGTTTTGTTAGTTTGGATTTTATCTTTTTAAATCTTGGAAACAAAGCACATTTGAGTCTCGCCTGGAATAAACTATTAATGCCTGTTTGTTTAACCCTTGAACGGCAAATTAACCCCTGTTAGAGTCAGCTTCTCAGTTCAGGACAAAGGAGGAAAAAGCTGGGTGTTTTAAAACACAGTGTGGCTTAATGCAACACATCCACACCCCCTTTCTCCACAGCTGAAAAAAAATACTTTAACAAGAATCAAAAGGACCAAAAGTTAGTGTCATTATCTATTTTATCCTCAGGAATCATAAATGTTAGTCCACACTGCACCTTTTTGGCTTCAACAGTCATCAGCTCTTTCCTCCTGCGTTCACATTAAAGGCATCAAGGTTAATCACATGAGATAAGTGCAGCCTGCTAGCAGGTACAATATACCTACACAGGAAACATGTTGTATCCCTCAGGGGTTCTTCTGATGGATTACAGGCCCACCACAAACACGAAGGCTTATGGGACATCAGATCAATGAGAAAACATCAGCTTCCCTGTAACACCACTAATGTCTCGAGCTGTGCCAGGAACTCGGGGTCAAACGTAAACTTGATTCTTGAGATGATTTCAGCTATGAAAAACTTTAAAGGCATATTGGAAGTTCTTTAAGTAGAGAGAAGCCTTAAAATAGAGCATCTCTCGTGCTAAATGGTGTCTCGAGCGCACTCCATCTGACCCAGGACTTTCAGCGTTCAGATGATTTTTTTTTTTTTCTCTAACTTCAGTAGTTGTGAAAAGCAAAGAGGGACAACTGAGCTGAAGACCCTGAGATACGAAGAAATCGCGTGAGAAAGAAGCGGAGTACTCTCAAGGTAGCAGCTGACTGTGTGAGTGCACTGCCCCCCGAGGTCAAAGCACTTCTGCCATATTAGCTTATACACAGGGTCCATATTTTTCAATAAATCATGCCCCTGAAGGATAGCTGGGAGTACACAGGCTATTAGAGCTGCAGTCAGTCCCGCCTGTGGACTTCCTCCTCCCTCCACTGCTGAATTACACTTATTAAGGAAAGTATAGCCATGTGAGTTTCTAAGATTGGTCGTCCAGAGATGCAGTATAATGTTATTAACTTCTAAAAACGGTTAGTAATATTTTCCCCCTGAATGTTTTTAATGTGTGAATGTAATGAAAATTTTACCCCAAACCTTTATGAAAAGAGCTGATATGGAAAGATTTCACATGCTTATACTGAGAATATTACTGTTACTGTTAATTCTAAGCAAACCTCATCAAAATAGTCGACAATCTATTTTTTTTGACGATCAACCAATCAATTAATCGACTAGTGGTTGTAGCTGATTGTGTTATAAGTGACTGAAGAAGGACAGGAAGTAAAAAATATGCGGAAACATTTATCCAAATCTACTGTGAGAGCACACAAAATTAAATAAATAACTAGTAGCAAAGCTAATACTAAAAATAATACTAATACTAATACTATAAATAATACTAATACTAGCTAATACTAATAATTGTAAATAATTAAATGCATAACAATAACATAAATAAACAATAGCAATAATATATAATAGAATAAATAAAGAAATCCTAATAATAACAATAATAATAATAATAATAATAATAATATTTAGGCCTAGTAAACATACACAAGACAAGATGCTTCCTTTTTTTCTCGTGTTTTTTCTTCAACACTGCAACAGAAATGTTGTTTGATGTCCATTTCTTTCTCTTTCATTAAAATCGGGCTCCATCTATGTTCTGGAGTCTGAGGACCGTCTGATATGATTAAACATACATGTAAAGGGACAGGGCAAAGAAAACCTGGAGCGGCATGAAAGATGAAAGAGTCCACTTTAATGTTTGCCTCCAGGACAGATTTCCACAGAAAATCTCGTTTTCTCTCCTCTTGTCACGCAAGTCTTCTTTACTCACTGCTGAGTCCCATCTGACGAGGTTATACGCAGTGTTAGACACCCTGAACTTCACGTTTATAAATATATATCTGTATGTAACACACTCGCAGTCATCTCAAGGGCCCAAACGTCATCGTTATGATCATATGGACGTGTGTGTGTGTTTACTATATAAGTCAAGTTTAAAAGTAGGATAACAAACAATAAAAAAGAGATTTTTTAAAATTCAGTTTTGTCATTTAACGACCGAATTTAAAGGCAGAGTTGTTGCTCTTCATCATTTAAAGACGCCTGTTTGCAATAGTCTTCATTTCTCTGAACTAGACTGAACATTGCAAATTAAATGTTGCGTGTGATTTGTGAGTCGATGCCAAGTGTTACTAACAAAGTTAGTCAGGAATTAAAACTATTGTTGATCAGGAAACTTCACATTTCGCCTTAAAATAGGGAAAGTTTGAGGTTTAAAAAAAAAAAAAAAAAAAAAAACACTTAAAAAAACTTTAATCTGACAGCAATTTGTAAAATAAATAAATAATTCACTTTTTTAAAAACTTCTAAATGCATATTTGACCTGAGTGCGTTTATCTTGATTCTCGTTTTTTTTTCTCTAAATCTTCTTTTCCACTTTTTCAGCTTAATTTAAATTCGAGTCCAGATTTTAAAAAATAAAATGTGTGTGTATGTGGTTATATATATATATATATATATATATATATATATATATATATATAATCAATCCTGTCTGCGTTTTAGGAAAATTGTAAGCTACAAGATTTTACTCAATATATCCATAATGTATGTACTTCATGTAAAGTTGCACACATGGTGGCTCTGATTTGAATATTTCACCCACAGAAACTTTCATAAAAGCTGCAACGAGGCTGTGAATCCTGACAATACATATACAATACTAGACTACAACAGGTCTAAATAAACTCTCCCAGAATTTAATAATAAGAAGTAAATCACAACAATAACCTACAAACTGCGGTTTTGCTCGGTTCTGATTGGCTGAGCTGGAAAACCTTTAAACAGCTGATAAACAGAAACTGATCAACTTTGTTTCAGAGCCAACAGGTGAGAATCACTGACTGTATATAATTATTTATATACATACTGTGTATAAATATTTATATACACACTGTGTATAATTATTTATATACAGCCAGTGGTGAGAATTAAAAAAAAAATAATAACGTTTTGACGAAATGTAGACATGAATCGGCCTTTACTGTCTTTAATCGGTATATAAACTCAGTGGAAAATGAATCAACCGTCCGTGTTAATCATGTGATGATGTTTTCATTTATTAAACAATAAAATCTTCGCCCAAAGTTGTTTTTTTATCTTCAAAAGGAAATCACATTCTGAGATATTGATAATTTTATCAATATCTAATCTAAATATCTAATTGTAGGTCACCTTATAGTTTTGTCTCTGTCGTTTTAGGGAATAATTGAGTTCAAACACAGAAGTTTCATTCATTTATCAATTATTTTGAAATAATCGTTCTCAGTTTAAGTTATTGATTAATTAAAATTTTAAAAAGTTTTTTTTTGTTTTTTTTTTCATGTTTACAGACTGATTCTCCTTGAAAAACGCGTTTTGTGTAACATCAAACAACATTTATTCCTCAACACTGAACTGCTCAGTGTTATTATAACAAATCAACTGCGATTTGTATTCATGAGATTTACACATTTTAATTGGATGTTAATAGTTTTTTGATGCTATAACTTTTAGTAATTGATGGTGTCTACTCACACAAACTTGTGTCCTCTGTTGTTCATCATTCTGTCAACATCTGAGCGAGATTTCTGCATTAACAAATAGAATAATGATATTAAGTCTTGGTAAAATATAACTGTAAGAAGGAAAGTCACGTGTCCCACATACAGTAAACAGGCCAAGATGTAAAGTTCATCACATTTGAGTTTAACTGTTATGTGTTTCTATTATAACAAATAAAAAAATAAATAAAAAAGAGACAGTTTTTGATGTGGCCAACTCACACCTTTGTTTTGAAAGTATCCCACCTCTGCTGTGTGTATGCTAATGATTTAGATGCTGTGACATGAGAGAAAGTGGCTGGTCTGGTTTCAGAGGGAGTGAGTGAGGGAGGTCGCTACACAGCCTGGAGGTGTTTTCAGGGACTGTTTGAGTTCAGAGTGTGGAAAAAAAACCAAATCTTTCATTCGCTGGCTGTTCGTGATAAATGTTATTCTGGTTTATATCACTTCATGTGATGAGGAGAAACAGAAGAAATATATCGCATGTTCAGATTTAATTGTTTAATTTGAGTTTTATTTGTGCCTATTTCATGAGTAATAAACTGGGAAAAGTAAAAAGCCAAAGGAGCATGAAAACAGCTGAAAATCATTAAAACAGAAAGTAAGTCATCATTCAAAGGAGCCACATAAACATCATATTATGGAAACTTTTAAAATGGGAGAAAATATATTTAAAAAAAACAAAAAAACCCAGCAATATTTTATCACCATTATCAGCCAACTGAGGGCAGCAAAGCACAGTTACCCAAACACTGACATCAGTGAGATTACTGGGAGGAAATAGAAGTCACTTCAAACTTTGGTATTTGTAAAGAAACACTTTCTATAATGGAGTGAATACAATTTATTAGTTCAATGTTTATATATGTATTTATTCATACTGTATATTTATTTCAGTATTCTTAAAAGAAAGGGGAAAAAGAACCTCTGGAAGATTCAAATGAGGCCTCAAACTACTCAGAAATGACAGAAAAAGCCATTTTCTTGTCAAATGAAAGGTGGATTGAAGTAAATAGTTTATTACATTTACTTTAATAAGTCCACATACATGCAAAAAAAAATCCTTTGAGTTATAACACATGTTAAAATGTTTAATTTATTTAGAAAATGTGTCTTAAAAGACAGACATGAAAGAGAAACTGCTCATGATGGTACTTGGTGCAGATGCAGAAGTTCACATGACTCTGGACAAACAGACTTTTAACAGAGTTTGTGTTTGTAACAGCGTCGCTCTGCCACTAGATGGCAGTATTAACCTTTAAAGCGTCACTGCTGATCGCTTGAAATATCTCAATTAGTGTTGCCTCTGTGTGATTCAGTTTAATTAAACGCCTCCCCACAAATGGAAAGTGAGACATGAATACAGAAGACACCGTAGATGTTACAGGTGCTTCATTAAATTAAATGTTTGAGGTGATTGATTCATAGCAGCAGGATTTGATAAATGTTGCATTTTTGTCAAAAGTCTGTGATGAGCATCTGCAAGTTATCAAAGTGTTTTTATTTTGTTGTTGAATTTCATGCTTTTTGTGGAAAGTTGTACTTTAATCTGTATTTAGGGTTACATGAAAATCAGAGGCTCATTATTGATTTTGTCTCATATTTGGGATTTTAAAGCCACTTGTGGACTCTGTAGATGAAGGTAGATGAGATGTTTGCTGCTCTGTGCTGCTCTGTGGTCTGCTTCAATGCATTCGGTATGAAATGGGCAAATGTCTACAGAGTTTTCCACAAAATTAATGCTTAACTCACAGAAACATGTGAGAGGTTTCATTAAGTAAAGACTATTTATCTGAAATTACCAGTGTAGTAAAATGCCACAACACTGTGAAACATGAGGGAGGATATAAATATGGAAGCTACTGATATATGAATGTTTTTAACCTGTACACACTGTTCATATTCTGACCCCTCACAGTATCCCTTCATAATTAGACTCAATACCTAGTATTTAATTCATAAATACCTTTTTAGTTATTCATAAATGGATGATTAATCCTTAATGAAGCTTTCAGAGAGCAGAGAGACTGTATTCTTTACGCTATTTGTTCATGGAGAAAAAACATGCACAATGACACTATATCATGGTCCTATGTGTTACCTAAAAACAGGAGAACATAACAGCCATCATGATTTCAATCAATGTTATTGAATGTGACGAATGCAACAACACTTTTGAAAGGTGACTTTTGAGTAAATATTGGTCAAATTGAACCCAGAACACCCTCTATATACAAGAATGTGTATCAACTGCAAAAACATTTTAAAAATGGATTGAAATATTTACATTTTTATATATTCTAGGTCATAAAAGTCATAAAACTTTACGCCAAAAGAAAGGTTTAGAGTGTTTTTACTGCTCTCAAAATTAAACATGGGTCCAGTTTGACCCTGAATAGTTTGTAGGGATTAAATAAATACTGATAATGAGCTGCAGTATATTCATTATTGATATGGACACAGGGTCTGTGCTTTTGCAGAGTTTGGAAGTACCTTGTTTAAACTGAATCTTGTTCATGTGCCCCTTATGATGTGTGGTTTAATTACAGTCCATATAGAGGTAGAACATAGGGATCAGTTGCTTTATGAGGTTAGAAGTCCATGTGCACATTAAAAATGCCCTTATATATAAAACAAATGCAGTAACAGCTACCTTAGTGCACTACAGTGTACTGAAGTATAACTCGTATATAAAACTCCAGAGTTTGAAGGATTATGTCTCACAATGTAAAATTACGGTCTCAGAATGTAAAATTATGGATGCACTTACCTTCAGCACCTGTATTAAAGTTGTAGGAAGTCTAATAAAGTATATTTTTCTTGTAGAAATCCGGATCTGCCACATAAATTGTTAGTGCAGCTATCAGATAAACAGTAAAAAGTAAGAATAATGTACTGAACTTTCCACCCCTGAGTTTGAATTTTACAGCATGTTGACATTTATTACAGCGTATTCAACTGTAGGCAGAGTTAATATGCGCGGCACAGTACAGTGTTTGTAACTGCCCGGTGGTTATTTCATCCCCTGCAGCACACTGAGAGGCAATAGAGCTCCAATGCCCATCCAAAAGCCAATCAATGGGAAGCTCGTTTATACATCATTTACTTGAGGAAAATGGGAAAGCCTCATTTGTCAAGAAGATTGTGCGAGCCGCAACAGAAGAAAATGACATTATCATCTGTTACCAGAGATTATGATGTCTCAGAGCAGAAAATGTCATCCTTTCCCCATGAATTCAGGGATTTCTCACACGTACATTTTCATTTTTCTTCGGTTTTGTACATCATCACATTGGTTTTTCGAAGGTTTTCTAGTGTAATGAGCTCTTTAGGTGAGCAGGCAGCTGTGGCAAAGCTCTCTGATTTAATTTAGCTGGAATTACAATGACGTTATGAAGTTTTTTAAGCATTTGTCTTGTGTTAAGTTTATTTGTTGGAGACTATTGCCGAATTTTGCCCAGCTGTAAATAGCTACAACTGAGAACAGGGTAATAAGTGGACTACAGCAAGAATGATAGGTCAAACCCTGAAGTAGGTCTTTAAACTGTAATGGTTTCTGACTTTTGTTTCTGACAAACTTGTGTTTGTTTTCTCTTCTAAATAAATTTGGCTAATCTGGGGGTTTGTTTAAAATCTGTATGATTGTCTTCTTCTTCTTTGTGCCCCCATCAAACATCTTTTTAGCCTTGTCGTTCCCAGATCTCAGCCATTATCTGGGTGAGTATAATGGGGCTTTTTCACAGCAGACGTGTTGACTGCATAGTGGGAAAAGCACAGGTGTTACTAATAACGTTTTCTATGGCTCTGTTGTATTCTGGTGTCCTGGTAAACCATCAGTGAGCCAGCATGCACAAGAGCAGGACCCTGAAACTGAAGCAGCTCAATGGAATTAATGTTATGAATGAGATTATTCACACCTTCTCCAATCTGGTGTCAAAACGTCTTCTGTGAAAAAGGTCAGTGTTGTTATTACTGATAGGACTGATGGCCAAAACTACACAAAGAAGACTCATGTTGTAATAAACCTTTTGCCCTTTTCATGAGAAGGAGACAGAAAACATTACACCTTACAGTAAAGCATCACAAACTACTCAAAATGATCACAGAACTGAATCAAAAGCTCTCTGACAAACAGAAATATATTTTAAAATTATACTTTTAACTGGTGGACAAAATAGTAGAAACTGCTCATATTGAATGGTGGACAAAAAATAACCATTTACAATGTAACGTCAGACACAGTCACAACAAAAATTCAACATTATAATTCTCATTTAATTGATATTTACTGTTGCGTTGCATTTAACAGGTGTTCACGTTATTGTGTCCAGTCCTCGTAAAAATTAATATCAAGCTTGAAATTTCATTCTTGAGCCGGGAAACAGCAGTTTTCACATCTTGACTCAAGGTCCACTTATTAAACTTATCCAATGCTTTCAGCAACATCTCACAGTCATCATCGGTGGATTGAGTTTGCTTGGTTGCCATGGAGATAACTCAGTCGTCTTCATACAACCTATGAATGTAACTGCGGTCACGTGGTGTTGGTAGGCGTATATGACCACCTGTATCATCTGCTATGACGAGTGAATTATCTCCATGACAACTACCTAACAATAATACGCAGTTGAAAGCTATTCTTTTTTTGAATTTTGTTAAATGGCTGGAATACACTTCATTAGGATCTCATATTTTTTGCATTACTTTTTTTTAAAATAGTGCAGCCATGCTATTAAATTTTAAATCAGCAAGTAAATGAATGGATCAAAGACTTTGTTTCTGAATCGTCCATCACATGAGGTCAGTGTTGTCCACTCCGAGTGTGACACGAACCATAGTGAGAGTTGCCCGCTACCCATCAGCCCTGTGACAGGATGAAGTGAATGGAGGCCCTGAGCTGTCACTGAAATCAACAGAAAAAAAGACAATTAGTTTGCTTCTTGAGTCGACCTGCATTTTTTTGCTCTGTGGAATTAACACCTGCCTGGATTGAAAATGAAGACGAGCACCAGTCTCTGGCAATTATGCACGGCTGACTGGAGACACATCGCGTTTACCTCTGAGGTGAAGGCTGTGTCTGGGCCCCTGTGCGTAATGTACGGCTTAATTCATTACAGCAAGACAGAGCTGCTCCTTCGCTTGTTCAGCCTATCAAATCAAATTAGTCCTTCAGAGGCGGCTTAGACCGAGAATATCGCCTGTCACAAGGTTGTTGTGCAAAGAGAGTAACAGTGAGGAAAAATTAAATAAATAATTGCGTGAGGCTATCTCTTCTTGGAGAAAAAACACTTCCATCATAATGCAAATTAGTGTTACTGGGCTTTCATATCAACAGCATTTTTAAAATCAGTGTGGGTGGCATGGTCTCTGCTACGAGGCAGTTCCTGGGAGTCCAGTTAGATTCGGTCATTTACATTGCCTCCAGCTGTCTTTCTTCTTCAGCAGCCCAGGCACCACCATGCATAAGAAAATCATTTTCTTTCTCCAACGCAAAACATCTTATTTAACGAGGCACAGATGCAATAAAGCACAGAACAGCCCGGGAACGTCTCTGCAGACTTACCGACCTGGGAACATGTGCAGTTATCACCTTTCTGAATGTAACACTGATACAGTTTGTGCTGTTTGACTACATTTGCATGCAAAAAACATTGAATTTTGACGAGCTATGGCATTTCATTCAATCTTTTAGGGCTTTTTGAACCATGTATTTATACTGGCCAAAGTCACGAGTCACAGTTTTGCGTCAAAGGGATTTATAATATGTACAGATTCACATCAAATAAGGAATTTCTCCTAATATAAGTGTCTTATAAATATGTAATGTTAGCAATATCCTTTAACGAAGAAATGTTCTCTGTCTTAGTGTAATCTGCATCTATTCAGGTGGACAGTCAGAACTAAATCAATAATTGTAAGTTATTGTTTTTATATAAATTTATTTGCCTGTGCTGCCATTTACAAAGGCTACATTCACATTACATGCTGAAGTGACCCAAATGCATTTTTTTTGCCTCCAAGTGACTCAGATCTGATTTCACAAAGTGTGAACAAACTAAATCTGATGTTTTCATATCAGATTGTGGTCCTAGATCTGAGTCATATCCGACCTCTGTCTTGAGCATTAAGGCCTGTAATGTGAACAAAGAACAATACTCTGTTGTTGTTTTAGTATGTAAAGTCAAATTCAGTCTTCTTATCATCATGGTTATTATTATTATTATTATTATTAATATTTTATCAATTATAAAGTTTTTCTGTGATATGAACATAATTCCTAGGAGACAGGGTTGTAAACTGTACGTGTAAATGGGCTGTAGAACCTAAACAGGTTCAATTTAGAGCCACTTCTTTTAAGAGCGCACTGATACAAAATGACTGAAACTCAAAGCTTGATAAAAAGTTTATCGCTCGTGATTGTTTTTTCCTGAAGTGTCTGTTTTATTTTCAGTCAACAGAAGTATATATACCTCAAAATACATCACAGCCGTTTCAGTTTCCTCCACCCTTGATCTTAGAGGGGGACAATACAACAGTGCCCTTTACCTCCTTATCAGCCTCCCAGATGGTGCTACGGCACGCAGCCAAACTGTGCTCAGCCTCCTTGCTTTCCCTCTGCTAATGGACAGTGTGGGTCTTCCAGCTGCAGATGTGCGTTTCCCTCCACCTGGCTCCGACAGCTCAGCGAGGCCGCAGGTGGTCAATGAACCTGCAGACCTACAACTTAATCACAGACTCTCACTAATCCCACAGAAGTTCTGTTTCCACTCTGCTCACAGCACCTGTGACTGCAGTGCGTGTGTGCTGGTATGCAGAACAACACAGTCACGTTTAGGTTAAAGAAAAGGAAATAACTAACGGGGATCAGTTCAATTCTGATTAATGTTGAAGGTAGAATTCTCCCCAGTCCTCTTATGATTGATTTTGTCATAAACATTACTTGTATTTCTACTTTTGTCTTATCAATTTCAGTTCAGTCAGAGACTGTGGATTTTTTTTCAGCTGCAAAATTTGAGAGTTGTGTCTCAACACACGTGGTTTGTATTGCACTTTGGTCTATTGAGGCTCCTCCAGTTATTTTAGTGGTATTACTGGAATCTCTGTCCTTTTCTCTAATGGATTTTCTCTGTGTGTGACTGTACGTTCTTTGTGCTCAATGGCAACTGCATAAAGCCTTGCTCTTTCATTTTTAAGGACTGACACTAATAGCTTGATGTTTACCATTTATGATGTAGATCAGTGTTTTTCAATCCTGGTCCTGGGGTACCCCTGCCTTCCATGTTTTAGATGTTTCCCTCTTCCAAAATGCTTGATTCAAATGATCAGCTCATCATCAAGCTCTGCAGAAGCCTGATAACGACCCATTCGTTTGAATCAGGTGTGTTGGAGCAGGGAAACATCTAAAACATGCAGGGCCGGGATGCCCCAAGACCAGGATTGAAAAACACTGATGTGGATAATTGGAATATTTTATCTGCTATCAAATGTGATGTTACGTATTTATAGTACACCACTGAGAAATGTTGCCAAAGATGCAAAATATATCTCAGGTAACTGGATTTTAGTCGGGACATTCACGTAAAGATTTAAACCATTTACTGTAACAACAACAATGTGACACTTCTCTATTCCATGAACATGAACACATTAAAAATAAATGTCGGCATCACAGACAACTCAATTCTGATACAGGAGGAGGCTGGGGAGGTGGAGGGAGTTAAATTTTAAAGCAGGCTGCAGTGTAGCAGCGAGGGAAGAACTTGTTTGTCTGCAGACTGCATGAGCGCCAAATGTTTATATAGAACGCCTATTGTGAGAAGTAGGTCATGGACACATGTGATTGAAGGTTGTATGGAGCATGTGCCTCTCACGTTACACATTGTCATCTGATACATTATATAATCTTATTCTGCACTGTCTGACTGTCTATCAGCGTGTTGTATCTCCACATTGAAGTTATGTGAAATAAGCAACCCAAGACTTTTTTTTTTTTTTTGGCTGCACCATTCCTGCAAATGTAAATACTCTTGCAGATTATTTCATACACATCACCCAAAATTCAGCCTTACATATTATTTAGTATCTTTGGAAAAGTCTGGATGTCCACCTGGACATAAGGTTGAATATTATATGTTAGTTTGAGCAAATGTTTTGCTGTTTTGCTGCACAATACAAGTTTGCAGTGACTGGGGGGTTAATGGGTTTTAAGAGATTAAAAACAGTTACATCCTAACTTTCTACACTCTAGGTACTAATTGAAATAGCACAAGCAGTACTTACATAGATTTGATAAATTTAAACTATCTGCTGAGTCAAGCTTTTATATAGGTTGCAGTGTGACTGCAGTCTCTGGATGATAATCAGACCACATTTGCATTTTAAATCTACAGCATCTTTAGTTTTTATGCATAACCGTATAGTTTTAAACAGGTTTCTTAGCACCCAGGTCTCATTCAAACAGTCCATCCTCACCTAGACCTTGACTTCTTCTTATTCATGGTGCTGAATTATTTACCAGCACCTTCCTATCCTGACACTGACTGAGTGAGTGTGGCCATTATATTATGCATGAGGTAAAGAAATACACGAGGTTTCCTGAGAAACAATGACATTGTGGATAAAACAGTGCCAAAGTCAAATCAAATCGCTGAGCATCAAAGAAAGTAGGGGTCAAAATGTAAAATGCAAATATTCTCGCTTCTAAATGAAGAATTGACACCTTTTATCAGCATCAGCCATCTTTTCGCTGTCCTCCTTTTAGTTAACCTTTGCAGGAAGCAGTCGGTGAGGAGTGAGGATTTTGCAGAGATAACAACCACAGCTGAGGCAGGTGCAGAAGTAATAGCTGCTCTCCAGAGGCTACAAGCAATATAACCCTCCTGACAACGGCCTGTCCTACACTCAGCAGCAACAAAGCTTTTAAATGGGGGGGATGCACTTTCCCCAGAATAGTGAAAATCTTGAACTTGAGGAGTACACGTAGAAAACTAGGTTGCTTTACAGACGGGATGACATTTCAATGCTGCTGATTGACAAGTCGATGTCTTTAATTAATCATCCTGAGCAGTTGTAGCTGCTCGTGTCTCTTAATCCCGTCATGATGAGAAACGGTTGATAATCAGCAGGAAGACAAACCTTGTGTTGTACCTACTTCAGGGGAATTAGCTTGAAGCCAGACAAAACTGACTTTCACTTTATTGACTCGGAAACACAGCACAATCAACTCGATGACATCGATGATAACAGCAACACTATGTTGCTGTTATCGGCCACATTGATCAGTTTAATGAACACGAATCATTCCGGCTGAGGGGCAGTGATAAATCAGAGGACCGAGCAGTAAACATAAGCACTTGCTGAATCAGAAATCTTCCCCTCAGATCCTCTAAAACTGTGAGAATAGTCATCTTGTGTGTACAATATCATGTGTAAAGCATCCAACTTTTTAATATGTTACAGAGTAACTATATTGACAAATGGAAGCATAAAGCAACAGGATGCCTTTGGTTGTTGAGCATTTCATTGGGGGATTTCCATCATGTCGAAGCACTCAGCATGTTATACAATGTGTTTTCTCTTCTGTTTATGGCTCATGTCAATTTTTATGCTGATTATTTCGTTGTAATGGTTTCTAGTTTACTGGAATAGTTTACTGGAGATGCTGCCAGAGAGGCTTTGAAGGACTAAATGTGATTTGCTGCAAATTGTTGCCATTCCAGGTTATGTGAAGGATGTTAGTTTTTCTGGCTTGAGCAGTATCCTCTGAGTTGTGTATTTGATGTATATACGACAAATATTTATTTCTACATTCATGAGACTACATAAAGTAAATTATATGGAGATTTGGTTTACTCCAGGACTATAATTATACTACACTAGCAATAGTTGATGCTGCACACCTTGAACCATATCTGCACTTTAGCACTATATCCCGAAAGTCCATCATTTTCTATACTTATTTAGGACACTGTGGTTTTCTTCTAGAAGTTTGGGGGTCACATGGTGGGCATTTTATAGGCTGCTTTCAGTATTTTTTGGCCTCAAACTTATTAAAGTTCAGCATCAAGGATTACAGTGTATTGCTGGCAGTGTGGAGAGGACTTTGAAATAGCATTTAGACTTTATGTTGGGAAATAAAACAGTTCATTGATTGAAAAAATATGAAAAATACAAAAAAAAAAAAAAACCTTTTTGGTGTTGTGTCTAAATTTTCTGAGGAGGTGGGGCTGCATGGAGGAGGGGGGTTGGACTCTCAACCTGTATTTCTGAAATCCTCACTACACCTGATGCCTTATGAGCAGCAGTCTGCTCATAATGTTTCTTATTTGTGGTTTAATTCATGTTTTTGTATTTGGAGCTTTTAGTGTGCGCCATTTATTATAGTTTTGGCTCATGTTCGAACTGTCACAAAAACACAAAAAAAGGAAAAAATGGCTGTGTTGTATTTTACAGGTCTGTAATTTTCTAATAATTTCCCAAGAAGTTTCCTGGAAACATTCATCATTTGGTACAAATTGGAGGGAAAATACAGATCGTCCTCAGATGGTACACTTCCGAATAATTCATTACAATTATTTATATTTATGTACCCAAGAGAGTCTTTTAGTCTGTGCACAGCAGTCTAGCTGAACACGCACAAGTGTGAAATGTGACTACAAAGAAGCATATAATTTAATTAAGTTTACAAAAATAAATGAATATCCACTTGAGTTTAAATAGAGACGATCTTTCAAGGAAATTCTTATATTCCCCACATTTAGCACAGACCTAAAAAGAGCCTTTGAGCATCGTGGCTTCCTTATTTGGGAAGGAAAACCAACAGATAAAAGCTTCATCGTATTGCAACATCAACTTAAATTATCTTCCATTTCTGAATGTGGTGATGAACTTGAGTGTTACCATGTTGTCGCATATTCTGGGTCAGTTTTAATGGCTCTGCTCCCAACATCACGTGACATGTCTACAAGGCTCTCCTGCTGATAAACAGAGCTTTGTAGGTCATGATTAAGGGACTCATTTGTCTCGCCCACTCCGTCTGCTAAGTTTCAGCCTCCCAAGTAATTAAGGAGCTGTGCACCGAATGCTGGATGGCCTCGGGGGGGTTTCACTCTTACTTTCATGCATCCATTAACAACTTGGCCAATGCCTTCCATATGTACGCTCATGCTTGGGGATTTCTCGCTTTCTTCATGGCAGTCCTCATATAAATTGCAATTGATGTTGTAATTATTCTTTGAGATTTATTTAAAGAAGAGGTTCCGGAGAATAGGAAACAACTGATATAATTATTAACCGATGTAGGTGTAGTCTTACTTGCTTATAATGACTCGTGATAACCTTTACCTTGAGGGTATCTCACATTTTCAGTACTCAGTCATATAAATGCAAGGTGGATAAAGGAATTATAGAATACATTTAATACATTTATCACAACTATATCAAAACAAGGTCGCTGTAATCTCATTACCTTTCAGCTGAAATCCCATTTCTGTCACCTTGGATTTGGTAGAATTTGTATAAAAATTAGGCCTCAGACATCAAAAGCCTCATGCAATAAACACAGATGTCACAGACAGAGAAATTTGGCTCTTCATTCAATGATTCATCACAGTATGCTGATGGTGCCCACAGAGTGGATACACAAGAACTCACAAGGCGGGAGGATGTGCATAAAATTTGGGATTGGGAGTACAAAAGCTTGATAGGTATGCAATGAAAAAGAAGCAGTGGGAACCCTCTGAAATGTTCGGTGACTGACAGCTAATCAGACCTCCCAAAACTGTTACATTCAGATGACAAAAACAGATTTTTTTTTTCTTTTAATATATTCAGAGATACAATTATTATTTCCACTGCCGTCTGCCGCAGCATGGGAGAAATGAGGAAATGTTGCAGATAGAATTACAACAGATACAGTGTCTTTGAGGGAAAGGCCGAATTTCTTTCTTTCTTTCTTTTATACACTTGAAATGTAAAAAATACCTCCATGCAGAGAATACAGTCCAGTATGAAAGAGGTTAGGTTAGACTTAATTACTCCCTGGAGGACATTTGAATTGCATGAGCAAGACTATAATATGACTATGAGTATCATTATTGACATGACACATGGAAGCAGGACCATTTTTAACCACAAAGTGACCCAACCTTTAACAAGAGTGGGTCAAAACCTAGTATATGACTGGACTATGTATGAAACGCTAGGGGGGCTTTTAATTTGAGACGACAGGTACAGGCGACACATGGCGACCAAGCACCCAGGAAGGGTGCCTGGCTGTGATTGAAGCCAATTTGACATAACGCCTTTCTCAGTACCAAGACACTTTTTTTCTAACAAAAAATAACCTCATCGACAGAGAGAGAAACATTTAGACAAACTAATGTTGCAGCTACAATTGTTGGAATTCATCTGTGGGAGATTTATCTTCCAAAAGGAATTATATCATATTTACGCTACGGAGACATTAGAGCCATCGGTAAATTAGCAAAGAGCTGCACAGATCAGTTCATCAGACCATTATTCTCCCTGGGATGGTGACGGACGTTGACCGGCCGATCATCTCAGGAGTTGGGCTGCTAGCTCGCCAGCAGCTCCGAAAACATCAGAGCAAATTTTCAAAATTATATTATTATTTGGATAAAGTAACCACATATTGGGAATCTAAATGGTTACTTTCTCGCCTGAAAAAGTATTAAAACTTAGTAAAGTGACAGTCCTACGCAGAAAATTACAACAGCTTAATCTCCACCATCGCTGCCGGTTGATGCAAAATGCATTCTGGGATACTTGGCTGTGCCAAGCTTCGATCAACCAATGGTGTACCATCATCACTCAGTCAGTGAATCAGTGACGGACAGACATTTGCATTTATAGGGCTGTTTCCTGCAGTCAAGCCAAAAATAGAGACAGCAAAAGGTTCAAATGAGCATTTGAGTCACAAAAATGCAGCTGGACATCAGTAAGTAGTGAGTTTTGCATGATGGTTTTTATCTGCACTCAAGTCTCATAGGACCACTACAGTGGAGCTAGCCCTCTTGGCCCTTTGGTTCACCCCTTCCATCAAGAAACAGAATAAAAGACTGAACACTGGCAACAACACTATTGGCAATATTCTTTTGAAAAGAATAAAAGTTTTGAGTTCTTTTAAAAGAGCTGTACAGTAAGTTTACTATTGTCAAACTGTACCCACTCACACCTTTACAAACCTCCACAGTTTACTTTCTACGCTTTGAGCTCTCAGTCTCTCATCGTTTTGTTGGTGGCTCAAGGCTCTTTGCAAACAGAGGTTCTATCCTTATTCTGTATAGGCCTTCCAGTATTCAATGATTATTTTTTTCTTGCACAATCTGCTTCAAATGTAATAAAAGAAGAAACTCTTTTCCTCGTTTTTCTTTTGTCATAAAATCATGTTCGTATGGTTGGTACACGAATTAAACTGTGATTTAAGGTGAGCACAGAGAAACTCTCCTGCTTCAGCAGATGTACAGTATGTGAGTGTAAATTCTGCAAATCCATCATTCTACACACTGAAGTTCAGACATCCAACTCAAAGTAACAAAAATAATAATACATTTCTGAGTGGAGGAGGATTGTTTTGTACATCTGTGTATGATACAGTTTCAATAAATCAGAAAGTGAAGGATTAGTGACGCAATTTGTAGTTTTTCTGAAAGGCGCAAGAATTGTTGCTGCCCTATAAAAACCATGCATCTCTAAGAGGAGAGTTGCTTAAATTAGAGTTGAAATAATTAGTCGATTAATCAATTAGTCAATCAACGGAAAATTAATAAAAATGAACTGAATATCTGCTGAACTGGACTGCTGAAGACATCATTCTGGCTCTGGGAACTTGAGATGGGTTTTCCCCCCTCTTTTCCCCCCACTTTGAGATATTGTATTGACTAAACAATTAATCGATTAATCTAAAAGTTAATCGTCAGATTAATCAATAATGAAAATAATCATTGATTCAGCCTTCGCTTAAATTTACAGATCCACATATAATGACAAACTGACAATGAACATTCCTAGTAAGGCTGTATATATCACTTCATTTCAACAACACTGTCATTAAGGCTATAAATAAAGACTGCTTACCGTCTCGTAGATGGATCAAAAGTATAATCTTATCATGGTGGGTAATCCTATGAAGGCTGATGATGACAGTGACATTGAGCAAAATATACTTGGTTGTTTACACTCAGTGATCTACATACAGCGAGACATGTTTGTGAAATCAGGAATAAGAATCATTGTTAAATCAAATGTAAAAGGTGACTATGACCTGCTGATTGACACCAGTGTGTGTTATCTTCTTCCATTGACATCAGTGTAGTGCTTGTGCCGTAGGAGGACTGTAAGGTTTCAGCTTCAGAAAAATGCAATTCTCTGCTGTTAAAATGAGTTTTTTTTTAAACAGAAACAAGAATCTCTTATGAATGAAAGCCAAACATCTTGATCTACATTAAAATAAGTTTCAAGTGGATATGTTTGCCTTCAACCCAGAGACTAGCAATATCATGCGAGACGCCACTGATTTCCCTGTTGGCCCGGCCTGTAATATACAACATGATATTCAATTTGGGGGTGGAGCAGTTGTTTCAGTCACTATAATTCTTAATGGAAGATGAACACTCAGACGTCTGTGTGGTGCTGGATGAGGTATGAGGCACTCCATTAACTGGAAATCCCAGATCTGCCCCAAGCCGAGTTCCCATTAATGCAGAAAGCAGTGAATTGGCAAAACTGCTATCAGTAATTCCTCTCTCCTCCCAGCAGATTTCCGACCTTGCCTATCTTCTAAACTCATTTGCAGTTTATTTTTCCGTATCTGAGTAATGTTATGAGAAAATTAAAAGCAAAGACTTGAGTCAACAAAGTTTTCTTTGACAAATCATGTTAGAAATAATATTGGATTAGAAATAGATTAACAGAGAGCTCACACAAGTCAGCAGTTGATAGAAAGTAAACAAGGAAACTAATATGACAATGTAATTGAGTGATTTAACATTCACTAAAGAGCAACTTGCAAATTGGAAACTCTAGTAAACTAATGTGTAGCAAAATCATACAGACAGGAATTTAAAAAAAAAATCTATTTCTAATTAATTTAAAAATAACATTATTATTTATAGAGCACTTTTAAAGCAATAAGCACAAAGTGCTTTCCAGGGTGAGTAAATTCAAAACATAAGCAACACTAGGGACAAAAGCAAGAGGTAAATAATGAAACATATGCATATATATACATACATATACATACATACGTACATACGTACAGACATACAGACATGCATGCAGATATACAGACATACGTATAGACATACATACATACATATGTACCTACAGACATACTGTAGGAGCCAAAATATGTTGTTATTTCTGTTTATATATTGTCGTGGGCATCATGTATTGCGTCACTTACGTTGCTTGACACATGGGTGTGGTTTCCTATTATTTAACCTCTTCACTTAGGTGTTGGCGGGAGTTTTGAACAAAGGGAGTTGGTTGAGCTCTGATATTTTCTGTTGACCGTCACCATCATCTGTTCATCACTTTATTTTCACAGTCAGATTGCATTTTTTGTATATTTTTGTGCAACAGCTGCTTGTCAGACTCTTTCATATTTGTTTATTTTTTCAATAAAACATCAGTAAAACGTCATCTGGACTTCGGGATGGTTTTGTATGGACGTGTCACATATAGGAGCCTACTAAGTCTCTTAGTGGCCTTTTTTGAAAAGTAGTCACTACACATACATACATATGCACATACATATGTACGTACATACATACATACATACGTACAGACATACAGTATATGCATATACATGCACACACACACAAAAGATAAAAACTTTCAATGAAAGAAATAAAAACCAACAGCTCATGACCACAGACAGCTGTTATGGAAAGTCATTCTGTAAAAGTGAGTTTTAAGACAAGATATAACAGCAGCAACAGAGTCATCTGACCTGATGCTCAGTGGAGGCTGTACCAGAGCTGAGGAGCCAGTACTGCATCGGCTCGATCACCCTTTGGTTTTAACCTGGATTCTGGAATAGTTAGAAGACCCAGACTGGCAGACCCAAGGGGCCTGTTTGGACAGTAGGGTGTGAGGAGCTCAGTTATATACTCTGACACCAGATCATTCAGAGCCTTATATGCGATTAAAAGCATTTTTTAAAATCAATTCTAAAAGAGACTGGAAGCCAGTGCAGTAAAGCTTAGATTGGTGTGATGTGTTTGTTCTGGTCAATAGTCTAGCTGCTGAATTTTGAACAATTTGGAGCTGCTCCATAACAGTCAAGTAAACAAAGCGTTACAATAATCAAGGCGGGAGGATATATGAGCATGTATGATTTTCTCTGTGTTACAGAAGGACAGAGCTGATCTAATTTTGGAAATATTCCTCAGTTCATAAAAACACAACTGGACGACTTTCTTTACATGTTGCTCCAGGCTCAAGTCACAGTCCAGAATAACACTCAGGGTTTTTGTAGCTGACTTTATGTTGGGAGTGAGGGGACCAAGGAGTGGTTGTACCTGTTTTTAGAGGTGTTCAGGGCCTTATGATTAGAACTTCTGTCTTGTCAGACATAAATTTTTTGGACATCCAGCTTTTTATGTCATGTAGGAATCTATGTAGTAAAGCTAATTTACTGGTGTCAGAGGCTTTAAATGACAGGTACAGCTGTGTATCGTCTGCATAGCTGTGGAAGGAGATTATCGGTCCCAGGGGTAACATGTATAGGGTAAACAGAACAGGTTCCAAGATTGATCCTTGTGGTATTCCATGTTTAGTCAGAGCAATTTATGAGGTAAATTCACCAACAGAAACAAAAAATTCCTGTTGGCTAAATATGAGGAAAACCATTCCAGAGCATTGACTGTATATTAATATGGACGACGCGTCTCCACTTCCTACCGCTATGCAAAAGTGAAGCCAAAATATATCCTCTCCGGGAGCTGCCATCTTGCTTGTGTGACGTCATTTGGAGCCAGAGTCTGTGCGGTAGAGTCGGGTGGCGGGATGACAGTCCGCGGGAAAAATGAGCAGGATGACACTGTGTCTCTGTCAGCTGTGGACATGTCACTGTAGTGCCAGCTGAGGACTCTGAGATTGCACCCTTTCCATTTGAGAATGTTGCTAGTGTGATGTTGGACCACAGCTACCTGCTGACTAGCTTTGGGAGCCTAACCAAGAATGCCCTGGTTTATATCGCAGGTTTTGTTGTCAGGCAGGTCATGAGGCAACTTTCATGTGATGCATGCTGTAACAGTTTGGTTTTTGAGGCTGCACCAGCATCATTTTGTGATAGCTACCACCTGCTAATCTTGAAAAACAATGGAGACCTGATGATTCCAAGCATAGGTGTAGTCAAGGTGATCCGCTCAGCAGAGCACTGCATCCGACGGGCCACAAACATTTCATCTGCAACCCGTCAGTGCACTGTGTCTCTGGTCAACCGTGTTGTCAGAGCAAATACAGGTTTTGAAGATGTGTTTGATCTTCGTGACTATATTGTTGAAACTTGGGATGGCATTGAGAAACCATCACTTTATTCTCATATCTTGAATCGTGAGCAGCTTTCATAAGTTGTGGCAAAAAAATCACTCTCTACAATTGCAGAGTGGCAGCTTGAGAAAGAAGCTGTATGTTGTAGTTTTGTTACAGGGTTATTAGAGAAGAATTTCTCTGTCATGACGTTGTGAGTGAACATGTAAATTCTGAGGTGGATTTGTGGCTTAAGTTTGTTTCTGTGTCCAGGCTCCCATGAGTATGTACCTGTATGACAGGAGCCAACCAGTGCACAAACACTTGCCTCATATTCTTCTAACGAAAAACTGTGTTTTTTATACATTTATATGAGATTAAAGGTAAATTTGTATTTTTCACCTCTCTTTTATTAATGTCATTTATTTCCACTTATTCAAAACTGTAACGTTTGTTTATCAGAATGTGTAACTATTACTATACTCTGCACAAAGAATATACTTCAAAACTAATTGCGTAGGGTAAGTTCATTTTAAATATTATATTATAGAATTATTACTGTTACGATCTATACAAGATAAGATAAAGTATTTTGGTATGAAAACCCACATTTTTGATTTAACCAAGTATCCTGTATCATAAATACATGTCTAGCATTTGTAACAAACCAAACCAGTTGAAAATTCAGCAAGTTATGATGATTTTAATTGTGGATATACCTCCTGCCTCGATAGACATACTGTACACTCATTAGGAGGTGCGGCTTCCCCTGACCAATATGGCGGCCGTGTTGATGCATCCCTCCAATTAACAGCAGCGGCAAATGTAGTATCTACGTGTATATATCTATACAGAACATGCACCAGAGTCTGCAGCCATTACTTCTGCCTCAAAAGGAGATACTGGACATGATGTCACATAAGGGAGAGCAGTCAAGCTAAGTCCAGTTTAACAATAAGTATCCAAAGGATCAGAAACAAACAAGGATTAAGAGAAATAATGACCATTGGTCAGATATTCAGTTATGGTGTGAGAAGTGGTGGAGAACCAGGCAGATGTGTTGTGTCATGTAACACACTGTTGTTTCACATCACAGTGTTGTAACGTTTGCTATCACATATGAGGCAGTATCAACATTGGTAGTGATTGTCTAGTGATTTAACTCCTCACTATTTAACCCCTCACTACGTTTACGGTGCTGCCGCACAGCAGAGAGAGGGAGAGAGAGCGAGTGAGAGAGAGAGAAACGTTTCTAATCTAAGTTTATAATAGGACGAGGAAGTTACAAAGAGTTTCAGTGGCCTCATTTGGGATCACAGCAACCAAGTGCTTGGATGTATTAAAACATTTTATGGTGTTAAAAGCAGCTTCATGAATATCAAACAGACTGTATAATGGCCAGGCCTGCAGGCATCAGCAGCTAATACTAATAACAAACCTATATAAATAATAACTATTAGTGCATTCTAATATTCTCAAACTCCATTGTAGAAATAAAGCACATTATGTAATACAAATGTAAACCAAAGTTTAATCCCACCACCGACATTCAAAACACTAACTTGGAAGTTACTATCACCATCAAACTGATCAATAAGTGTTTTAACACAGAGTAACAGCAGGAAACCACTCATCTATACCTGGTATTAGATATTCTATTTTATTCTATATCTATATTTGACTAGAATCAGGTAAGACATACATACAAACATAACAAATGCTAAATTTCCATCAAGGACTTAAGTTTTTAAATGATGTATCTGGATGTATCTCAAACATATATGGTCAAAGGAAAAAAATAAAACAACAAGAAAGCACAGAGTGGATACCACCGAAGCTGCATAGTGCTTAATTAGCTATTTTATTAACAGAACATGTTGACAGTGTTTCAGTCTGCATCAATCTGACTTTTAATAATGTCAAACTGCAAACTGAGAACCACAACATCCATGCTGGGTTTCATGCTAAAGTCCTGTGTTAAACCATCAAGGCTGTGCAGGTTACAGGCCGACTGCCTTGTGTTGTTATCTGCTGGCAGGATCTGGAAAGGGACTCCGGTTAAGTGCAGGACAGGGCAGCGCTGCTCTCTCGTAGAGTCTTTGCTGACCTGGAGTAGTCCTCCTTCAGAGACTCCATCAGGGCTGATGCATAATGGGGAAGATGAAAATATTTAAATCAAATTCAGTGATATGATATTTAATACATGCACTGACTCAAGTCATAAATTATATTAAACTGACTGAAATTTCTATCTGTACGATGGCTTCTCCTTGATGGGGCGGACCACCCGGGAACCGTTGCAGAACATACTTAACCAGAAGAAGCAGACGATGCAGGTTATAAACTTAATTTTTCATGCACTGTGTAGAGTGTTGAGGCTACTCTGTCAGCCTGTCACTAAAAGGTGCACTTTGGACATTGTCAGAAAGGAATATATCAATACACTCAGTGGCCACTTTATTAGTTACACCCAGCCAAAGCTGCAGTCTCGTCCAACAGCCCTGCAATAAATCCCCGGGAAATGAAGTTTCCAATGTTCAGTTTTTATTGAAAACGTTTTAGATTCAACTGTGATGCATCAACTTTATGGTCATTTTGAAGGCTGTAGTTTGTGGTGCAGTTGAATAGTATTGCATTATAATGAATGGCTGGAGCAAATTGGAACCACTACAAATAAAGCCTCAACCAGGACTACTAAAGATTAGACCTTTTGATCATTTCCAGCCTCATAGTACATAACATCCTGTACTTGGTTTTAGCTGTTGTTCCGTGCTTCTCCCTCCAGAGGTGGAGGTGCGCAGCAGGGAAATGCAGGTGTGCCATGTTCATGGATGTCCTGAAAAAATGCTTCACCTTGCTTTGCTGCTTGGCCTCCATCACATATAGATCTCCTTTAAGTGATGGTGGACCTGTTTTAGAACAGAAACAATATGTTGAAAAGAAAATGTTAGATGTAAAAAACAGCCAATTTTAACTAAACTACAAATATCAGGATACAAACTTTTACCAACATGTTAGGCATTAAAGAAATGGTTTGTTCCTTCTGGACACGACTCCTCTCGCAGCACTTGGCAAACTAAAGTGTCACATTACTATGATTATGATAACAAAACATTGTGTGTACATACAGAAAAAAGTACAACTTAGTTTGTTGGCTGATGGTGTTACAGATCTGAACTGTTTGTAAGGCAGAACAACAGATAACATCCAACTTTCACATCATCATGTGAACAACCTAATTTCCATAGAAGCCTCAAGAACACAATTTAAATACGACATGGGATTTCTAAGGAATCAAAGTTGTTTACATGATGTTGAGGCTAATCAGGCTAATTTTATTTGACTGAAATAAAAATAAACTATTTGTGATATTCTTCCATACATACCCTTTCTGATTCTTCTGTTGTCGAAAAGTAGGACATCAAAGCCAAATCAGTGGGCCTGCAGGTGCTAAAATAAATCCAGTGATCAAACAGCAAACACTGTGTGCCAGCCACAGTTAGACTTAGTCAGCTGGAGCTGGAGAAGCCTTTGCTCTCTGTGTGTGTGTGACAGCAAGAAAGGGGCCTGGCAGGAACAACAGTGAGAGCACATAAACGCTGTTCAAACAATTTTTGCAGAGATGACGTCTGTGATGGAGGCCACCGCGGACCGTCTCTCAGAGCTTTGTTCACATGAAAAAGAAGTCATGTCACAGTCTTGTAATGCTGTTATAAAGCTGTTAACAACTTGGAAACAGGGCTAGTTTAGAAAGCTGACATTAAAGAACATTGTTCAATGTGTTGTAGCTACTTCCCATTTCTCACAAACTGAGGAGGACATTTTGTGATTGAAACGTCAGTTCCAAGAAAGCAGTGTGCAGGTATTTTTTCATCTCTTTGTGTAGATTATTGTTAGCCAGCACCTGTAACGGTTTTAAGGATGTGCATGTACCTTGACCTTTGTCACTGATTTTTCTCCAAGGTTGGCATTGAGGAGTACTCAATGACATTTTCTGTTGGAGCTCTTGGATTTCTTTATGTCTCCATCCTAGTATTTTGTCGTCAGCTCCTTTCAGTCCCGACTGAAATATCTCAACAACTTAAAACGATTGCCATAAAATTTGGTTCACATGTTCATGTCCTCCTCAGGATAATTTGTAATGACATTGGTGATCCCTGACTTGTCATCTGGCAACATCATCAGGTCAAAATTTCAATTAACTAATCAACTAATGATACTAATGATACGTTGTGTTTTCTGCTAATTAGCAAATGTTAGCATACTAGCACACCACAGTAAGACGATGAACATGGTACCTGCTTAATGTCAGCATATTAGCATTGTCATGGAGAGCATGTTAACATGCTGATGTTAGCATTTAGCTCAAAGTGCAGACTCACAGAGCCGCTAGCATGGCTGTGTTCGAAATCGCATACTAACGTACTGCCTACCAAATGAACGATTAAGTGTGCCATCACAGACTGTTCACACTGACAGTCATTGTCACACGTCAGTCATGTGACTGCATCACATGACTGATGGCCATAATTTACAAAATAAACATCATGCTGTATTGAAAAAGACTTGAAACTAGTGATTGAGACCATAAACTCATTAGTTAAGTGTTTACTGAGGTAATAAATCAAGTTAGAAGTAGGGCCATTTTCTCATAGACTTCTATACAACAGACTTCTTTTTGGAGCCAGTGGAGTCGCCCCCTTCTGGCGACTAGAGACAATGCAGGTTTAAGGCACTTCCGCATTGGCCTCATTTTCAGACCCAGAACTACTTGCATCAGACTGGAAAGCTGTTACTCACAGATTCCAAGTTTAACAATAAAATAATTTAAAATAAGGCGGTTGTCTTCAGGATGCGTCCTAAGCTCCATCAAACTTTTATACATAAAACTTCGAACTCAGTTTAGAGAATCAAAAAAAATCAGCTGTCATGTCACAAGGACCATTACAGTGAGTTTACAGTTAGGCCACTGACAGTCGAGTCTAAAATATTTGCAGTAGTCAGTTCTGCGCATGGATGTGTATCCATATATTCAGTGTGTAAAATAGCTTCTGACAACTGGAGGTCCTGTGCCTACATCCAGTATGCCGTGAACAAATTAAAGATGTTTGTGAAAACATTTTAAAACAAGTTTAAACACAACCCTGCTTCCTTTACGCACAGCCAGCACATGCACAGCATAGATACCTTCATTTATCATTTAAATATTTTGACCAAACAGTGATAGAACTTGTGCGCTTTTCAAACACTTACCAGCAAATTTCCAAACCCGATTTTGTAACTGTAATTAATAAAAAATGTAATAAAAAAATATTAAATAAAAAACTATTGTATATACTTAAAAGCATAAATGAGGACTTTAAAATATGCAGAGGAGGAGTATAACTTCAGAGTTTAAATGTATTAATTATCCTATTAATTTTTTGCACAAAATAAGCGACAACACTGGTATACCAGCCGCTGTAGCACACATGAGAACACATCAGCTTTATCTTCAATCTGCATTCCTCCTACTAATAATGTATTCAGTCTCTCTTCCACGTTGTGCCTGGCTGAGCCCCAAAGTGCGCCAGTGCTGATGGTCAGGAAAATTGCAAAAATGTGTTGGCCACACCCACACACGCCACACACCAGGAATTAAGACTTGGATCTCCGCCTACGCCCTATTTCAGGAAAATAAGACCCATAGTGTTGTTGAATGACGTTTGAGGTCATTGATGTATAGCAGCAATCAGTAGCACCACCTCTGTGGCATGTAATCAAATTGCTTCCCTGTCTGCTTCATCCTCGGCTACAACTTTTTCACTACAGACACGTTTTTTGGTCTTTTTGGCCTTGGTCCATGTCCAGCTAATGGATTCATTTGCTGACTTATAGCCACGATTCACTATTTGTCCTTGGCAGAGAGGTCGAAGGATGGTGAGCATGCCAAACTTTGGAAACTCTCTTTAAACTGTCAAGAGGTTGTCTCTTAAATGGCTATATGACAAGATAAGTGTAATCCTGATTCAGCGGAGAAGTTGACAGTTTCACTGACTTTTAAATCCTGGAGAGGTAGACAGTCAGTCCTGGTGGAAAGTAAACCTTACAGTTAACAAAGTTCATTGTACTATTAATATATTTTACGTAAATAAACTCAACCCTTGGTTTTCATATTACAAAAAAAGAAAAATGAAAGTGTCGAGCTGGTGGTACAACTGTATTATATAATTGTGGAATGGTAGATTCATGTTATCCTCACATAACTCAGTCCATTTCAGAGTCCATTGCTCATTCTATCAGATTTTAAGAGACTGTATTGCATAAGTGACGGAATGTATATTAAATAATGTGACAGATACTCTAATATATCTGATAAAATATGATACTTAACTCTGCTGCAGGCTACTTTGTCTGTTTACTTTACAAGGGATACAGCAGCAGCATGAGACCTTGGGGCAGTTTACGGGTTGTTAGCTTTGATGGTGAGGCTGTGCAGGATGTGGCCCACTTTCTATCCTCCAGCTGACAACACAGGTGGAACTGATGACACCCAGCCTCTTCCCCACCTTTAACAATACTTGTTATTAGCCAGTGACCTTCATCATAGTGGTGGTTCCTGACTGACCACATTTACATAAAACTTAACTGTAAAGCCTCCAACTGTATTTTCTTTTCTTTGCAAAGATTACAAAGATTCATACCCCAGTTTTCCCAAACACTGAATAGGTGGAGTGACTCATATTGCTACAATTTTCACAGGTTTCATTGACTGTTTACATACACAAAATATTCTGTTTTTTGCCCTTATTCTGGAAAAGACAATATTCCTACTAAGCTGTTAACATGGCTAATGAAAATGAATATTCCACTAATATTCCCATTTATATGCAGAGGGTTTTCAGGGTTTTCCTCTGTTCCTCCAGTGGGAACGGGAATCACAAGATCTCTGCGGGCAGTGAAGTAAACCAACAAGGTGAAAAACATTATTGAGCTGCTGCCTGATATTTATAATTTATGCTGATATGACTGCTATTATACATTTATAGTTACAGGCACATTTTGTACCTTGGTTGTCCCATGACTGCACTGTTGAGTGTTTTTGGTGCATCGCACCGAGTTGAATAACCAATCCCCTCCATCCCTGTCATGGAGAGGGCGCACTCTGTTTTTCCAGCCCGCCCTGAACAGCTCCCCACTGTCCTCTCATTCCTCTCCTCTCTTTGCCTTCCTGCTCCTGTATATGTCGTTTTGCCTGTGCAGGGGTAAACAGGCAAGAGAGGTGTGTGTCGCAGACTTCGGTAAAAACCCCAATTGAGACGTATATTCTGAACACGCTGTATACATGTCCAAAGAATGCTCCTCAAACCAGAATAATACCGGCATATCCCACATGTCTTAACCGGAAAATACGACATTCAGAATAAGGCCTAATTCAGAATATCCAAACTGAATATGCTGTTTACATGACCCATATCAAATTTGGAATAATGTCAAAGTCGGAATAATAGTGGAATATTATTATATATGTCTAAATACAGTTTCAGAGGTGTTTTCACCCTAATGAAAGTAATATTTGAACAAATAACATTGGATATTTGACATGTTTTTGATGTGAAAATTGTAAAAAATTAAAGCTATAATAAATATTTTTATGGATCAAATGACGCATGTAGGAGGCGTCGCTTGTAGTGAGGAACCCACAGATAATCAATATCTGACTCCTCTCATCTGTACAGAGCTTTATAGCATCTTTTATAGTGGTTTCAAATCAGGCTATATTAAAAATGTTCACACCAAATGCTTAGACCAGAGAGATGAGTAGACAACCAGCGGGAGTTTATTTCATTAAACACGAACATACAAAACTCAGAAAATCATCAATGCAGCTCCTTCAACTTCACACCCACACCTATTTATACCAAAAGTGGACACGACTTCCTACCTATGTTTTTGGCACTTTTGTGAGAAAAATGACTTTGACCAATGGGTGTAGATGTCTCTGCACCATTTGGACATTTCTTAATTTCTGCTGTGTGTGTGTGGTGTACTTTGCTCCCCCCTTTCCTAATATTTCCAGGTGTCTCCTGTTTGTCTGGTCCTCCTTTTAAAGGAGATTGTTTTCACCTATCTATTGGTATTGCGCAACCCTTCGTGTTTTTTGTATTACTTAGTACAATTCCACACACTCATCATATTTTCGCTTCTACACTTTCAACAATTTTTTTGGTTTGAAGGCTCAGTTTTACTTTTCTGTTTTGGTTCACTCTCACCGCTCTCATCAGCATTGTTTTCATCAAAAAAGTTTTAAAAACTCACCATACTCCAAGAGCCAAGTACCAAGCAGCAAACAGACAAAGTTAGCAACTTGTTGGTGAACATAGCAGAGCATTTAGCAGCTAAAGAGCCAGATATTTCCCTCAAGAGTTGGGGAAGACCAAACACAGAGCTAGAGGAACAGTGAATATTAAACTTACTTTTGTCAGATGGTCAGAAACATGACACTAAATGAATGCTAATGTTACTCTGTATCAGCTAGATTTGGAGGTAACTGATTGCTAACATGTTAGCCATAATAGCATTTTTATACTGCATGTCAGTGATGTCTTCACAGCAATCAGTTAATGCAGGACGGTTGGTCTGGCATCATGACATGAAACAGTGGTTTCTCAGTTGAAAAAGCAATAAATCCAATGAGCACCGCAGGGGGATTAACACCATTGTCAAGCTGTTGTCAAACTATGTGTCAGAACCAATTGAGGAGTAAAACTAGGCAGTGCTGATCAAATATGAATCAAGAGTCTGTTACTGCATTGCCTATTTATTACCTCAAATGTTTTCAGAAACATATTTTAGTGTACTTTAGCTTGTCTTTAGCTAAGTTTGTGACCTGGCCGTCGTGTTGAAAACAGCCAAAACCAAGCATACCCAACTCGCAGTACGTCACCCACCATGTCACCACCAGCCAGCGCGTTTAGTGGTGATCAAATTTAGTGGAGGAAATGTTAGACTGAAGATGGAGATGGAGTGCAACGAGTTGACAATTCAGTCTGATATCAGGCAATTAAAGACATGGATCACTGGCAAAAGTTGTGATCTACTGACAGCTTGAGTGCAAAAATATTATAATCCATATCTGCTTTCAAAATCCAGAGCACTCACAGATTGACTATTTAAGGATGAGTAAGGGTGACAGGTGAATTGTTTAACTGTCTCCAATGATAATGTATTATAGGGTTGTAGAGTAAAGCTTGAGTGAAAAAGAACATGTTGGTTGTAAATGAGATGTTGAGTCCTACTTGAATGAAATTAATTTGTTGGGATAAAGGTCCAAAACTGATAATAATAATAACTCTGGTTTAAGCACACACATGCTCATTTACTTTTATTTGTAGTTGAATTCACAGCAGCTACAGTTGTTCTCTGGTGTAAAAGTGCTAACTTTGGCACCTAAAACTGTCGTGTTATGAGATAAGAAATAACATCTTGTTCCCTGTGCCCTCTTGCCCCCCGCACAAGTAATTATCACCAAATACGCACAGCGCCTCAGGTGCTGAGTTCCAGGCTGTAATTATAATTATGAATTAGATTAGACAAAAAGGCCTTGCCACATTGTTGGACACTGTTGCCATGGAAAAATAACTCATTATATATGATTGGATTTGAACAGCTGTAACCGGTTTTGCAAAAGACTTGTGATGCAGAAAAGTCAGTCTCAGCTGCGCTGTTTGCAGTTTTCCATCATGCCTTCATGCCTTCCCCGAGGCTGGATGAGCTCACTGGAGTAAACAAGACAATAAAAGTGACTTAAGGGGTGTTTAAGGGTCTGCCTGTTCCTCCTCCAACTCCCAGTGAAACCTGTTGTTCCCTCACAGAAGATAATAAAAGGAGCGCCGTCTGTATTCAGAGATAAACAACCTTTTTTAATATAGATGGAGTGTCAAGACTTTATGACCCAGACTTTACAACTGGACAAGACAGTAGAACACTTTTGGAAAAGTAAAATATTGTTAATTTAGGGTGCTTTTCTTGAGTATTTCAGAGGGATATATTGTATTTTTTACTCTATACTATATTAATTTGACAACTATAGTTGTTAAGATTTTACATAAAAACACATGATGAGCTTATAAAATATACAGTAATGCATTGTTATAGATGAAACAACCCAACAGTATATGAAAAGGTAAAATTAGCTCTGCCAATTTCAACAGTACAATGCTACTTTAATGCATCAGGATCAATAATTTAATAAACTGTATAACAGTATTACACTTATAAGGGCCATTTTTCTCATTGAGTACTTTCACTCTTGATACTTTAAGTACATTTTGCAAATAATACTTTTTTTTTTACCTAAGTAACATTTTTCAATGCTTCACTTGTATGGTGTATTAATATATTGTAGTATTTCTATTTTTACTTAATTAAATCATCTGAATACTTCCTCCCTGCTGTTAAGTTTACATAAACACAACCATATACAATAGATGATGGACTTCATGCAAAGCCCCATTTATATACTACTTAATCATTTGATTGTGTGTGTGATGCTCACAATGTAGAGAATTGCACATCTTATGACTTTATGTGTCCAGTTAGGAGATCAAATGTCTTTTATAATGTGATTAAAGCTGTTTGTGTCTCCAGTCAATGGATTGTAAGTAGTCCATTCTCAGCATATGTGCACTGGAGGATCACACTTGTGTAAGTTGCATTATGGACTGCGACTGGCTTTTAATGTGAAAATTGTCTTCAAGTTTCAAACTCTGCAAACTGAAGCTTCAGTAACATATTTTATATCAAACAGATGTTTTTCTCCAGACTTTTAAGTTTGATTATTCCTTATTTCATCATGAACATTAATGTCATGGAGAAATATACAAGATTTTAAACTAGGGCTGCAACTAACGATTATTTTCATTATTGATACCCATCGTCAATATCAATTATTTCCTCAATAAATCGATTACTCATTTGATCTATAAAATGTGCAAAAATGATGGTGAAATATGTCAATCACTCTTTTCCAAAGCCCAATGTGACGTCCTCACATCTCTTCTTTTGTCCCGACCAACAGTCTGCAACCCAAAGATATTTAGTTTACTATCATAGAAACCAGAAATTTGGTTTCAAAACAATTATCAAAATAGTTGGTGATGATTTTCTGTCTATCAACAAATTGTTGCAGCTCTATTTGAAACCAAGTTTTTAAAGCTTCAGTACGCAGCTGAAAATAGTCCCCAATAAATATGCTGTTTACTCCTGTTTGATTGACATATGAGCCCTTTTCATAAATTGCTGAGTCAACTGAAGATTTATGTCTTCAGTCGGAACGAAGGGGCTTGGGGCTAAGTGCCAACCACACGGGAAGTCATAAATTTTCTATAAATGGGCTATGACATTGTTGGTTTGGGGATTTCTCTGTGGTTTTTTTGGACAATAACAAAACTGTAGCCTTTTCCTTTAGTGTTCTAATCATGTTTTTTTTTCAAAATGTTAAATCATGTAAGGCCTATTTGTCTATATTTTCCCTCAGTTGCACATGAAGTGCAAACAATGCTCCAGGTATTTTAAGTGTTTATTGCAGAAGTTGAAACGGCAAGTTCGGTTGAAGAGAAATTCTGAGGCAGGTGTTCCAGTTGAGTCATTCGCATTTCCTCATATCGGAGCTGTTTGACAGGACAGCCAGCCAGCTTTCTGCTCAGGCAGCGATTTGTGAACTCAGCTGTGAGAGAGTGAGTGAATACATTGAACAGCATCTGAGGTGCTCTCCATCATTATATATGACGGCTACACTGTGATGAATGATTGGCTGAAGTCAACAGATGGGATAATTCATCAAATATTGAAATGCATATTTAGAAATCATATGCTGGTGTTGGTTCAGCAAAGTGCAATGTACTTCATCATACTCTAATCTAAGGTCAACTATTACTTCTACTGTATTAAGTTAAAAGTCTGAGTGTTCACTGCATTATACACACTTTAAAAACTGGAAATCCTAATTTTTTTAATTATTTTCTAAAATGTTTTTTTTTCAGTTTGTAAAGATTTTACTTGTTCACCTGTATACACTTACTGTAACTTCTGTCCAAATTCATTATTTTGAGACTTTATAACATTTCATGATCAAGTCTTGGTTAGTACTGGACTTTCAGAAAAACATACATAGATTCTTAAATCAAATCTGCATTTGTGCTCTTAAGCATGGTTCAAGGAGTAAAAAATCCCAGGGAAACTTCTTTTCAAAGGTGTAAACATAAATTTTGATTTTTTTTTTTTTTTTTTGACAGACTCAGCCACCAAATAGCTCCTTTGGGATGGAATTACTGTTGCAATCTCGTGATAGCTGGCCCATATTTCCTCACTGGCAGGGTCTGATGTCTGGCAGAAAATTGAAGCCAGTCAGGTGTGGCAGCGTCGTAGCCACAAGACTCTAAAGCCTCTCATCTTTCACAAAATTTGCCAGGTTCAATGATGGCATGAGGAATTTTGTCTGCCTCTGAGTATAAGTGTATTGGGGAGAGCATCAGTGCAGTGTTTACTCATAAACAAGGACATATCGACATAACGAGTGCATCTGAAAAGCAAAAGGTATCTAATATGCTTGAAAAAGAGTTTTTTGCATGATCATGTAATGTCTTACATACAACAATACATGTCATTAAATAATATTCAGTATATTTAATGGCATATAATATATATATCTGCAATTATCTTAACAAGGAACGTATGACTTTTACTGACCTACATTGAACACATCTCTTCTGTTGTTTGGAGCCATAAAACTATAATTACAAGGACAGAGCCTGAGACAAGCCAGCAGCATGAGACACTTGTCGATCAAACATACTTTTCTTTATCCCTTAAAATCCTCTGAATAGAATCATTCTCAAATTTGTCACAAAGAGACACATTAAGAGCCAGGAAGTTTGAATCTTTGTGTTAATCAGTGTTTCCTTACAAAGCTTTGAGCTTTTCAGAACATTTGAGGTTTAACAGTGCATTCATGTCTAAGACTCAGTGGAGCTGTAGCTGTTGAAAGACAGTAACTGGAGGCTGATTTTGTGGAAACAAACACACACCACCACAGATCCATTATGTATTTAGCTCAAAAATGAATCTGTACAAATTAGTTGTTCTTCCATTTTTGCCTATTAGAAGTAAAATTAAAGCTGCACTCATCAATATATTTTATAATAACCATGGATCAAATTCATGTAATGTGAAAAGGGTTGGTCAAAGTGACACCCACCCTATCTTGAGTCTCAGTCAATGACCTTGTAGCTCATTTCAATTCTAAAATCACTAATGTTATTGATGGCATTGCACCCACTCAGGTGAAGGCGGTCTTTGGTAAGAAAAGATTTCCATGGAGAAATGCCACACTGGTCAGAATAGAAAAAAGAGAATTTCAAAAAGATGAACGCAGGTGGCGAAAAACAAATCTCCAGGTTCATTATGACATGTATAAAGAGAGACTTTGCATTTATAATTTGGAACTGAGAAATGCAAGGTGGTCCTTCTTCTCTGACACCATCGCCAAAAACAATAATAATACACGTGCCTTGTTTGCTACTGCCGATAGGCTAACAAACCTTCCTGTGTCCGTAGCCTCTGAACTTCTATCCACCAGGGTCTGCAATGAATTTGCCTCCTTCTTCACTGACAAAATTCAGAAAATTAGACAAGGGGTGAGTGCCTCCATATAAGGTACAGGATATGTGTTGATACAATTTTATCCAAACAGTCATAAAAACTTGGAGGACATTATACAACATCTGAAACCCTCCTGCTGACTTGATTTTCTGCCAACAGGCTTTTTAAAAAATGTTTCTAATTGCATCATATCTTCTACAAAATGTCTACACGTCTCTTCTCTCAGGTTTCTTCCCACAGACCCTGAAAACTGCTGTCATCAAGCCAATCTTAAAAAAGAACAATCTAGATACTTCACTAAAGAACAATTATAGGCCCATATCAAACCTCCCATTTTTAAGTAAAATCATTGAAAGGCTGAACAACTTCTTGGCACTAAACCACTGTTTGTCTTCCCATCAGGATTTCAACCACACCACAGCACTGAGACCACTCTTGTTAAGGTCTTCAATAACATCCACTTAAACACCGACAGTGGCAGAATTTCAGTCTTAATATTACTGGATCTCATTGCCACATTTGACACGGTTGACCACGACATATTACTAAACCTACTGGAAAACTGGGTGGGACTTTCTGGCACAGTAAACTAAACTAAACTGGTTTGAATCCTACTTAAAGGACAGGGACTACTCTGTGTCTATAGGTAATTACACATCTGAGTGGACAAAAATTACCTGTGGAGTTCCCCAAGGCTCCATTCTGGGGCCTCTTCTGTTCAACATCTACATGCTCCCATTGGCTCAGATTATGACGAACAATAAAATATGTTACCGTAATTATGGAAATGACACACGAATTTACATAACCATATCATCAGAGGACTGTGGTCCAATACAAGCACTGAGTAAGTGCATTGAACAAATCAATTATTGGATGTGCCAGAATTTTCTTCAGTTGAACAAAGACAAAACTGAAGTAATTGTTTTTGGAGCCAAGGAAGAACGATTAAAAGTCAGCACCCAGCTTCTATTGATAAACCATAAACCAAGCCAGAAATCTTGGTGTAGTCATGTACTTGGACCTGAATTTCAACAGCCAGATTAAAGATAAAATGGCAAGGATTAAAGGACTTACGTCTCAGCTGGATTTGGAAAAACTTGTCAATGTGTTTATCTTCAGTTGCCTCGACTACTGTAACAGTGTCTTTACAGGTCTCTCTAAGAAGTCGATCAGACAGCTGCAGCTGATTCAGAACACTGCTGCTTCCTGTCAAAGAATTGATTTGATTTTAAAATACTGCAGTAGTTTAGGGCCAAAATACATTTCTGATCTTCTGCTACGTTATGAACCATCCAGACCTCTCAGATCATCTGGGACAGGTCTGCTTTCTGTCCCCAGAGTCAAAACTAAACATGGAGAAGCAGCTTTCAGTATTTATGCTCCACATATCTGGAACAAACTCCCAGGCAAATTGAAGTCTGCTCCAACTCTCAGTTCTTTGAAATCAAGGCTCAAGACTTTTCTGTTTGCCGTTGCCTTTGATTAAATGAAACAACTATTCATTTCTTACACTGCACTACATCTTTTATTCTCATATTTGATTTGATTTGATTTATTTATTTTCTATTCTCTTAACTATTTAACAACTATTTTTGAATGTATTTAAATGCCCTTTATAATGTGTTTCTTTTGCACTGTCTTAATGCTTTTAATGTTTTATGTAAAGCACTTTGAATTGCTTTGTTGTAGAAATGTGCTATGTAAATAAACTTGCCTTGCCTAGTGACAAACCAACAATGACTCATCACCCGACTCTGCAGTTCCCCTCCGCTTAGTCTCGCATAGCCAGACCTTTCTCCACAGCACTATGGAGAAAGTTTTGGCTGCAAACACTATCAATTCTGCTGTGAGGGGAAAAAATGCTCTGGCTTGGTTGTATATCTATAAACCAATCAAAATCGGCCTGGATGGTGCTAAGCTCACGATGCAGCAACCATACCCTTGAAAAATAGTGTCGAGGGGGAACTTTTTTGAGCCCTGGCATTAAGATGGCTAAACCCCCGCAAAAGAAAACGTCACATAAATCAGTAAAAGTCGTATGTCGACTATGTTATAAGACTTTTAACATAATTTGCCATTTTCAGTGTTGCTAGCTCAGAGGTTTTTGTTGTTTCACATAGTGACAGGACTTTAGAAAATGCTAACATGCAGAAAGCTTGAAGGTGAGGAGAATGCTGCCTGAAGTAGGCAGCCAATGACAGGCTTATACCCACAGTCTATATCCAGTGAGTCAGACTACCCTCAGTTCTATGCAGCTTTTTAGCATGTTTCAGCTCTTTGTTTTGGTCTTACATCCCACAACTTTACTTTTATTTTGGTTGACTTTCACTGCTCTCATCAGTGTCGTTTCCATCTGCAGCAGCCAGCTGTTTTAAACAAAAAACACTGATAAACAGCACCAGTACCACCAAACTGAAGACAAAGTTAGCGACTAGCTGGTGAATATTGGTGAAACATCTAGCAAGCAGAAGATCCAGTTATATTTCTCAGGAGTTGGTGGAGACCATTAGGGCTAAAAAGGAGAGTGGATATTGGACTTATACTTGTCAGGTGGCCAGTCGCTTCAATAACATGGAAGGATCCTCAGACTTCTGCATTCTTGACCTGCATGACATTCACATTTAACTCTCTCTCTGGCTAATCCTGGCCATCTGACTGCAAACATGATGACCAATATATGACTCTTAGTGGTTTTTAAATTTAAGAACAGAAATTTCTCTGTTCTTAATTTTACAGACATTTCTTTTGTACTTGATACGTATTGCGAGACCATGTAACAAGACATGCTGTTGTGAATTTGGCCATTACACCAAAATTGCTGCACTGCAAATTATTCTTCTTTGGGGCTTGTTCATAACTGTTGACTTTTTTTTTGCCTCCATCTTGTGGCTGTCAGAGGAACAGCGCAGACTTGAACATTCAGCGAAGGACTTTGATGTTTGTATGGCAATCCTGCATAAAGGATGATGGGCAAACAGGTCTTATGAAATGTCAGACAGAGTATTGTAGAGACTGATATCTTCCTTGTATGATAATTCAAGTTACTTTGTATTCTGTTGGTTGCCCTCTATTAATCATATGAAATGTGTTTTAAAACAGTTTTGACAAGTGAAACGGCACTACCAAACTTCATTCCATCTAAAGAGAAAGGCGTGTTTCCCTGGTGACACCTTCACTTTGATTTCAAGCCAGACAAGAAATGAACCAATCCATTTTCATCAATTGTTCTCTCAGTGCTGACTTTTCAAACAAAGTGCAGACCAGAGTTTCTGGAAGCCATGAAATCTTTGAACCTGGCAAAGTTTTCGTTGAGTCACTGCAATCGATCACAAACCGTATTAAACCGCTGTTTGTTTGCTGGCTAAGAGAACCTCAGGGGTTAATGTGCAGCCAAATACATTTTTATTCACCTCGGTGAAGAAGGCATTGTCCTTAACAAACCTATAAATCTTTAAAAGAATATTGAGAGAAGAGTGCGGTTAATCTGATTCATCTTTCTTTGACCTTATTAAAGAAGATCATTTAAGTTTTGTTGGAAATTGTGCTATGGCTTTGCTGAATTTCTGCGTAAAATTAAACCTTTTTTTTGGTTTTTGACAGAGAGAAAAATAATGTTTTTTGGTTTGGTTAAATACTGTGACTAAGAGGAAACGTCTTAATCTACAATAGAATTCTGGATGATGAAATGAAACACTACTTTGTACATAAACAGGCTGGTGACAGAGAGATATTTGCTTGCTGTTATCCATCAACCATTTCACACCTCTCTATTCATTATCTTTACTCAAATAATTGCACAGACTGGTATACTATTTTCTTCTATGGCTTTTTGGGACATAAATCTCTGGTGGCTGCGAACAGCAGTTGGAACAACAGCAGATGGACTCGTAGCCCGTTACAAATGGCTTTTTGGCTGTGCACACTCACCCACAGCAGAAAGTAGGAGGAAAACAAGAATTGGTGTGGGGAATTCAGTTTCACCTCAGTCCTGCCCCAAAGGGCTCGGGGGAATATTAGATTATGAGGCAGCCAGATTCAACATCAAACCTGTTGTGCCGAAAGGTCACCAACACCCTCAAACAGGCATGGCCAGTCTCCACCAGAGGGGCTTTTTCTTTTGACCCCATCATGGCATCGTCATCAATTTTACAGTCCAAACTCACCCTGCTAAAAGTGCTGGCTTAAAAAATGTGTTAACTACGAGTGTCACTCTAAAATCCATTGATAGAATTTAGTAATTCCTAATCTGCTCATTATTTTGTATGTTTCAAACCAAATTAAGACACAGCCTGAGCAACACAGTGAAACCAAATGTCGGATCTCACTGGCTCTGCATGAATGAGGGGTTTGTCTTTCAGATGAAAAGTAAACTGCAGAGCTGGATTTTATTAACATCTGTCAAGTGATTCAATAAAAGGTACTGTGTTAGTATGGACATATGTGGCTAGTGATGGTGGTCTGTATTGAAAACGCTGTACCAAATGATCCAAAGGCTGTTTGTCGATTGATTTTAAAGTAAACCTTATAAATTACCAGGTGAGAATAATCTAATTTACCTTGTGAAGCTATTAGAGTACAAGGTCTCTGCCATTTAAAAATACAGCCACAACATTTGATAACTTCATGTTAGTTACTTGAGCATTTGATGCACATGTTCATGAGCATTAAAGGGGATCCATGTCGCAACATCACACCAGAAGCTGAGGTAAGACTTCTTCAGCTTTTATTTTTTGCACGACAGCAGACAGCTTAAGCAGAGGAAAGATGTGTACTGCACTTTGCAAAATATAAATCCAAAAACAGCAACAAAAAAACAAAACAGAGAGGTAGTTTCTTAAAAGTAAAAGCAAAATAAATGCATTTGTTCTCAAATACTCTGTTGTTTATGGCCACTATGGAAATAATGACCCCCTTTGCGCATCATATAAATTAGCTTATAGTCTGGAGCACCAGCCCTTCTCAAAGTCGTCTCAAATCCAGCAAAAGATCAGTAACCAAACTATTCAGTGAATTAGTCTACTGTTGTGCTTTGCCATTTTGTCAGCTGTGTTGTGAATTTACCACTCAAGGCTTCCAGAGCACAGCTAATTTGTTATCCCCTCACTCCTAATGTTTTACAGTCTGTTTACAGCAGAGGTGCTCAAAAAAGCTGTACAAGCTGACAGGGCCAACAACATCATGGCAAGCAGACAACAAAACATGTTTAAATAATATCCACTGAGCCAGTGGTTTCCAACCTAGGGGTCGAGGCCCCTCGAAGAGGTTTAAAGATATATCTGAGGGGTCATGAGAGAGAATCAAAAATACTAGTTATTCTTTTAACTTTTCTCTTCTAATTCCCCTCAGGGGTATTAAAAGAGAAAAGCTTGTCAGTCATCTAAAAATATTTACATGAAACACTTGGAGAGGGGAAAATCACTTTGGTTAAACTGCTCATGTAATGAAGAGTCACATGTAGCTTATTTTAGCTTTCTCCCCTTTTAGGGGAAATAAGAAAAACAAGGTTGGAAACCACTGTTCTAAGTGTGCAGGGTGGATTACCAACAGCTAAGTAGGCAGCTGCCCTGAGTCCCCAGAACTGCTGAGGTCCTGAGAGCTCCAGGCTTGCTGTGTTTGAACTGCTTTGTGCAAATTTAATTGAAAAATAAATGCGCCACTAAAGCACAATACTGACATTGTCAGGCCTTAAGGTGTGTCCTACATTGTTACTTAGTCTTGAGGCCATGTCTTGAAGAGGATACCTGTGTGAAAATCAAGTTTCAAAATGTTCATTATCTCAGTTTTGTGCTTCTGTGTTGCATATTCCTAAATTAATATGTTGAATCAGATTAACACACAACAGATCTGTAGCCAGGTAGTGTTGCAGCACAAAGAGCATAGAAAAATTGTACACACTGCACAGAGTGGGAGAAACTGAGGGGGGTTAGAGGGGGGCCGAGCAGCTCATTTTAGCCCTGGGGCAATCTAGCAGACAAGTCCATCCATGTGTGCATCTTTTTAGGATGTATAGAGCTTAATTGATGGTGATACACTATAAAGCATTACAGCACACTTCAGGTGGGAAGAAAAGAGCTGTGAATCTGACCAGGAAGCCAGTAAGAAGCCTGTAATAGAAACATACTGTTTGTTGAAGCTTGTGGAGACACCCAGTAGGTGGTTCAGGGTGTGCACTATACCGGGACTGAATTACAACAGGACAATGAGACGGAACAGTGAGTAACGACAAAACAGGCATCTTTTTTTGTAAATCACTTTGATATTTCCTTTAAGATTGTCATGGTGGTGCAGAAGTCCTGTTTCAGAGCTAAAAGGACTTTTTCCAAGACTTGCAGAGGATCTTCTGGAAGGCTCGTCTGAAGTCCCGGTTGAAGATGGTGTAAATGGCAGGGTTGAGGGAGCTGTTACAGTAGCCAATCCAGAAGAAGAATTTAAAGAGCGGGTCGGGGATCTTACAGGAGTCTCTGCACACACCGTACAGACTGTAGCTAAAGAAAAAGGGAAACCAGCACACAACAAACACCCCCATGACCACAGCCAGGACGAATGTAAACCTCTTCTCCCTGGCTTGAGAGACCTTTTTCCTGGCCAGCGAGCTCCGGCGGCGTTTCTTCCTGGAGGCGAAGAGGTCTATGGATTTGTTACTGACTCTGGAGATGCGAGTGGAGTGTTTGGAGAGGGAGCTTTTCTTTTGGCTGGCCCTCTTTGCTCTCTGGGAGTCCTGGCTCTTCTGTTTGTGACCTTTGCCCTCTGAGGAGGTGCTCTCCTCCAAGTCAGCGTCCTCAGTCTGTTGCCCGATGGTGACGGTCTGATGGCTGGGTGAAGGCGGGCACTGACAGTGACCGTTCTCCTTCTCGCCATGGAAAGGAGAGGTGACTTTGCTCAGTCCGTTCTCAGTTTGTGTAACACCATCTGGCCTGGGATTTTTTCCCGACATGCTTCTGGTTCTGGTTTTGGCCACCTGGTATATTCTGATGTACACCAGGATCATGATTAAGCAGGGGGCGAAGAAGGACGCGATGCTGGAGGAGAGGATGTACCAAGTGTCATCATTCAGCTGGCACTGAGGCTGAGAGCTGGTATCACTGTTGCTGTCAATAGATATGAGCGGCGGGGATGAGATGAAAGCAGATATAAGCCAAACAATTATGATGATGCACTTGACGCGTTTGGGAGTCCGCTTCAGGTTGTACTCTACAGCTTGCGTAACGGACCAGTACCGGTCCAGGCTTATTGCGCACAGATGCACAATAGACGAAGTGCAGAACAAAACATCCAAAGCCAGATAAATGCCGCACCAAACTTTTCCAAAATACCAGTAGCCCATGAGTTCATTCGCCAGGGAAAAAGGCATCACCAAAGTGGCGACAAGGATGTCCGCGGTGGCCAGGGACACCAGAAAAAGGTTCTGGGGGGCTTTCAGTGCCCTGCTCGTTAATACGGCAATAACCACCAGTATATTTCCAACAACGGTAAAGAGAATGAGGAAACTTACAAGAGCAGCAATGCCAGCTATCGCTGCTAAAGAATATCCACTGTCCAGGCTCCAGGAGGAATTGAGATGGATCACCGTGAACGCGTCCATTCCGCTGGCGTTAAACGAATCCATCCCGACTGTGTGCGCTCTGTATAGATCCTGGATTGCTTGAATGTGGGCATTAATTTGCATTCATCCTTCTAACATCACAAGAGTCCATCAAAAAAACAAAACAAAAAAACAAAACATAAAAAACGCGCAGATAAGCAGAAAATGTAAAAATCTGACGACATGCATACGTGCGTCTAAAAGGATTTCCAGAGTCTTTTGAGGTTATTTGCGGCTTTTTGTTCAAGTGCATCTTAATGGAACTCAATTAAATAGAAAATAATTTCCCATGCAGCCTATACAGTATAGTCTTATCATGCGTCTCCTGTTTGTCAGGAGTTGAGTGCTGTCCAGCCGCAGCTCTCCCTCCCTCAGCATGGTGCGCTTTCGCTCCTAATGATGCCCCATGTGTTGTTCTCATAAAACTAACCCACTGCCGCCCCGCCCCCGGCACACAGCATTATTTTCATTTTGTAGGAATATGATGTAGCTTCAGATAAGAAGAACAAATCCCTGTTTTAGCCAACATTATTTAAATTTCCAATCTAATAGAAATAATGCAGATTAAATGATTTCCAAAAGTCAGGATTCAACGTGAGAGAGAAGCTTAAATATTCATGTGCAGGTGGCAGATTTTCTTTCCTCTCCTTTTTTTTTTTTTTTTTTTTTTTTTTTAAACAAACCTCAACTCACTGGAGGTCAGTATTGTTGCACTCACAGTAAAATCCTTTACAAGTTGTTCAATACTGCGTCTGTATAGCCACATAAGTAGAGTGCTTGTCAGGCTACAATATATGAGGTGACAGCAGCACAGCAGCTGTAAGTAATTGACATCTACTGTATGTTCAGTATTATTAACATACAGAAATATGTGAGGAAAAAGCTAACAGACTCTTGCAGGATTTCAATTTTATAGGTGTTTGTGTGGCAGCAGTCTAGAGGGACAGCAAGTGAGAGAGACCATAAGGAGGAGGAATTTAGGGAAGTTGATGATGTGAGGCTTGGTGGGATTTTGGGGTTGAGCTCATCCGCTCATGCAGACACACCGCTGCTGTGTAGATCAGGTACAGAAGATGGATTGGATTTTCAACAGTCTGCTGCATTTCACCTCATCTTACACACTCACACGCACACATCCACATTTTCATTCTCTCCATCGCTCACACACACACACACACACACATACACACACACATTATATTCACAGGTTTGGGTTTGACTCAGAATATCAGGCAGTACAGTTTTGTATAGGAGGTTTCTGTGGCTTGTGGCTGCTACAAAAAACATTTCTGCTATGCAAGATGTGTCAGGTGAACATTTTTCTCTAATTTATTGTTTTTCTCCCATGATGTACTGATTGGTGAAGGCCATCTCTGCTTTCTCTGCTCTGCATATACAGCACTGTGCATTGCAGAATTGAGAGCTACTGGCCTTATAGCATGTTGTTGCATTTCACACCTGATATTTCATAATGAAATTTTGCAGATATGGCATCTATTCTCATCTTGTCATAATGTATGAAAACCTTGCAAGCAGTCAAAACTTTAATCACAAAGTATAAACAGTGGTGGGCTGAGAGGGATTTCCCATAAATAGGTTTGTAATTTCAGAGATGCATTGTAGTAATGTTTTTAGATTGTCTTAAACTTACAAGCTGGATATGAATAAATGCATTGTGTCACTGTATTTTTAAAAGATATAACACAACATAAGTTCTTGTGAGAGGGCTTCAGAGTTATAAAGAATAAACAGTGCGACGCAAAGCCGTGCAGCAGTGCCAGACACATACATCAAAGATCATAAGTGAAGTGTTTGTGTGTGTGTGTGGAAACTCCTGTCATAGAAGGACTTCAGAAGTGTAGAAGTTGAGTATTATATCTAGTGACTTGAAAGTGTTATGTACATAAAAGTATATATTTCAATAAGATGAAGCGACTCTTCAGTGGATGATCTTTCATGATCCCCGCCAAACACTATGAATAGCAAACATTCATCAAGTCACAAACAGAGATTCTTTCTTCAAGGTTAGCCATGAGACAGAGAGAAGGAAAAAATAATTGGATTCTTGAAAATCATACAGAAATGTACATGTGGTTTGCTTCAAAGGCAGGAATGTTAATAAAATATTAAACAAATTAAATTAAAACATTTAGCGACGTCTTTGGGATATAATCCAGCCTTAATATCCACATAAACATCTAGATGAAATGAACATTAGGAGCTGTCTTCATGATGTTTTGTGGTAGGTTTTGACTGTTTGTCATGTTATCAAACCTCATCTTCTATAAAATCATGTGACCTAATCACAACATATTATCAAATCTGTCACGCCAGAAGTGGCTGCTTCATATTTCAAAATAAATCTTAAAACATTTTTAGTGTCATTGAGCACTAATAACTATAAAACAGAGTACAGAATACCAATACAAATGGAAGAACTCCTTAGCCATGCTGGCAGTGAGGCTCTACCACTTGGGTCCAGATTGAAATATCTTGACAACCATAAGATTTATTTCCATAAACCTTTGTACAGACATTCATGGTTCCCAGAGGACGATTCTTACCGACTTTTCCTTTTGTGCCACCATTCGGTTCACATTTGAAATATCTCAATAACTATAAAATGGATTGCCATGAAATTTACAACAGATATTCAAGATCCCCAGAAGATACATTCAAATGACTTTGGTGATCCTTTGGTGACTTTTGGTGATTTTTCCTGTAGTGCTGGTATATCTGATATATCAAAGCATATTCTCAATGGATCGGCATAGAATTTGGTACAACCATTCATGGTTCCCAGATGATGTATTGTAATGATTATGGTGATCCTGTGACTTTTTCTCTAGTGCCACCACATTTTAGTTCTTATTAAAAGAGTGCTTGCTTAAACTAGCAGGAAGAGGCAGAGTTAGATGACCCTTCAACTTGCTAGGACAACTTTTGTCTCAAATGTGGTCACGCAGTACATACTGTATTTATACCTGGCTGAGATCCAAACACAATGTGAGCCTAACCACTGACAGATGTGGTCTAGGTGATCGCAATGAGTTCTGATGCTTTTACACCCTGCATTAACATGCATTTTATTATTATTCCAGATAAGGTAAGACGGATATTAGTCATGTTTTCAAATCTTGTCCCCTTGATCTCATTCTTTTTTTGTTTTGTTTTTTGCTTTTCTTTTTTACGGGAGAATTAACAATACATTTACACCAAATAGCTTCAAATAAGCACTTTCAGAAAAATTGCTTTGTTTTTAATCAAACTGTCACATAATGCTAATGAGTAATAATTGCAATGTTCAGATATTTTTTCTTCCACTACAATTTTTGATTTTATTTTTTGTTGTGTTTAGAAACCAATAAACACTTGTATATATTATAATCAGAGAATCTTTGGTTTTCCCTAAACTGAAAAACACCTGTAGTGCAGCAAAAAGGATTAATGTGGCTTTGTCACACAGTGCTCAGCTTTTCAGTCTGTTGTTACTGAATGTCAGCATCAGGCTTTAGAAGACAGAGTACTAAGATTTAAAAAGAGCTCTCTGTCACCAAAACCTCATCAAACCTCACAAGAAAGTCTAGCAACGCATGGATTATCATGAATAGTTTGTCCGTATGAAAAACATGTCACAGTCTATATGTACTTTTTGTCTCAAACATGTCCTTATAAAACTAGAAAACCCTAAAAACTAGTTTCCCAAACATGAAAATGGTTCTTTTTAGGTTTTGGTGATACTTTATGCCACTGTGTGTGAAAACCTTAGTGAATTTGTTCTTTAGGTTATTCATAATGGGTTTTCAGCTTTATTGTTTTAGTCAAAACAAGGAGCAAGGCCTTTTTAAAAAAAAAAATGTTTGGTTATAATTGGAGCATCTATTGCATGTCAATCAGTCCTGGAAGAGGACAAGGTCTTTTTGAGGTCTCTCCCTTTCTTCCCATTAAAAAAGGGGCTTTTTACCAAGGTTTTCTCTATCCAAAAGGAGGATCTGAGGATAGAAGGCAAATTCATAATTTGTGTTTCGGGGCTGAATTAATCACATTAACTTGACTTGACTAGTGCTCTAGATAGAGTCAGATAGCTTTAAGATTAGTGTCAAAATCTAGATGTGATGCGTTGCAGTTTTACTAGGAACAACTGTAGTTCAGCATCTTCTTCAGCAGTACTTCATCATCTGTTGCAGGGGGAGGCGAGTGTATGACTCACTGTCTTACTTCATCCTGATAGCCTGTCCAGAGAGCTGAACCACTGACCTTCCAGCCTCCTGATGTAGCTCCTAGTAGCTTCCATACCACTGCAGCAGCAGACCTGCAGGTCCAAGATCACCTACACAAATTCAGTATTGCCAAATGAGCACAGAAAAGTTATAAGTCGTAGTCTTAATGGCGATAAAATGGCAAGAACTCACATGTGCAGTAATAGCAAATTGCGCCTTGGCATTTTGTTTCCTCTGACTTCCTCTGTCAGGATGTTCTGGCTGTCAACGTGTATGAATATTGCAGCAGATAACTTGTGGTGTGATGTGTATCCCTCAATAATTGATTTGAAGCTCTTCTTGTTGTATGCCAACTGACATAAAAAAGCAAACCTGACAACACTTAAAAATGTCTTTGCTGCCCAGATTTTAAGAATAAGTGATGCACAACATTTGCTCTTGAGAAGGATTTCCATTAAAATTTGGAAACATGCTCACTGCAGAAGAAGAGAGTTCTTGTGGGATCAGGTAGCAGCGATCTGCATGGTTTAAGATGTGTCGAGCACGCAGGAGCGAGAGACGAGCTGACAGCCATCACAGACAATTCATGTTTGTTTAAGTAACTCAGTGATGATGGGAAATGATGCCTGTGCTTTCAGCCGTAATTACCGCTCTGGTTTGGTTGGTCTTGACCTTTAGTGTGCGTCACCAGTGGGAACTGATTGTATGTGATGATCTCCTTTTGTGCCTTCCATATTCTTTAACAATATATGTGTTTGAGTTGTGTTGTTTTGTGGATTTTCTATTTTCTTTCTGGTTTGACTGGTTTTGATCTTGTGTAGAATGATAGAAATTTCAGTGGACTGGTGTGAAAATAGGTGCAGGTCTTTATTCTTGTCTGTCTCAAATCCAATCCACACATCATTACAGCACTTGTATTTTTACATATTCTAGATTTATCTTGGTTTCTTTCTACATGTTGTAAAACCTTTTGAATTCCATGTTAATGCATCTCTGTCACATCAAACCCATCAGGAGGAAATCACTTTGCACATACGAAATCCACTACTTATAAAAGTAGTGGACTTAATAAGTTAATAAAAGGCTGCTTTTAAAACAAACACAGCTTTCTGTTAAATAAGAATGCCTTTTCCTTTTTGTTTCAAGTCTTGATGGGTTTTTTTTTGTGGATTTGCTCATTCTGTGCAGGGTGGGGTGAGGGTGAGTTAGGGTGAAGTTTAATTTGAATGCTTGTGTGCTTTGTGCAGCACATAAAATATTTTTAAAAAATTGGCACATTTTTCTTCTGTTAGGCCAAAATAACTCAATCCTAAATATTTACATCAGATGGTCATGGTTTGCTAGTCGGTTCTGCACATCAACATCACATCAACATGCCAGTACATTTATATATACTGAATATTGGTTTTAAACAAACCTTTGTTTCATATAATGTCTAAAACTAAAACAATTGCTCATTTGGTGGATGGATTTACTAGACAGTGGATGGATGTGAGAGTCTGTGACTGTAGTGCATATTTTTGTATTGAATACAAGCACAGTATCTTAAGTATCTAAACACATAAAGTAGAGATACAAAGAGTTTCCACTTCAGAAATGCGATGGTAAATTAAGAAGCTGTTTTTAAGCTTCATAAAAATGTCAGTATCTCTTCATAAAGACTATTTAATTATGCTGATGTTCACCTTAAAGGGGGCGTATCATGCTTTTTGTGATTGTCTGTTGTTTTTATACTTTTAAAATGTCGGACGTCTATGTTAAACATGGTAAAAGTTCCAAAACATGAAGTGAACGTATGTAAAAATGCCGCCTTCAAGCTCCATTTGCAATGTTACCTCTACCTCCCCATCGAACAGATATTCAGATTGTTCATTCATGCACCACAAACAGCCATCTGTTCTGTAAATCTGGAAATGTGCATGCTATGTCCTCTTTAATGAAAATATATGACTGTTGTTAGCATCCTTTATAGTTGCAGCACACATGCGTGACAATGGAAATTTAATGCCAAAGAAGTAGAACCTGCTCCTTGTAATGAGAATAATGCTTATAGTGTCTTTAAGACAGTGGTGAGCAGCCGAGCAGCCAGTCAAGGAGAACTGAACAAACAAACAGTCTCTGCAGAGAAGTGCCGAAGAGTGAGTGGAATATTGTTAAATGAGCACAAAAGGCACTTGTGAGGCATGACAAGAAGCTGTGAGGGGTAGAGCAGGCTGAGTGAAGGCTCAGCATGAACCCTTTTGTTGTCCAATCATTGTGGGCGGCAAGTCTTATACTCCATAATTAGACATTTATTTGCAGGTAATAAATCAGAGATATTTATTTAATTTACATGTTCATATAGTTGCCCCCCTTGGTGAGTTAATGGAGTGGACAAAATATTAGGAACACTTCATTATAATGCAGTCCAATACACCACCACCACCCATTACAACCTCAGTAATAGAAATGAATGACAAAATCAAGGCACGAAAAAGTTGCATATATAATCATTGGTCAGAATATTGCAGTTTAGATTGTACTTTGTATGCGTGTATGTGTGTTATTTATTTAATAGTCTTATGGCATGAGGGGGAAAAAACTTTTCCTCAGTCTGCTGGTGCGTGATTTGAGAGTCCTGTACTACCTGAGGGCAGCAGGGAGAACAGGCTGTTGCATGGATGTGATGGGTCTTTAATGACCCTCAGAGACCTCCTAAGGTACAGCAGGGTACACTGCTCCTGCAGGCTGGGCAGCTCACACCTGGTGATGTGTTGGGCCATGTGTTGGTGCCCCCCTAAGCGCCTTGCGGTCCGTGCTGGTGCAGCTGCCATACCAGGTGGTGGAGCAGCCTGTCAGAAGGCTGTCTATGGTGCCCCAGTAAAAGTCCCTGAGGATTTGGGGCCTCAGGCCAAATTTCTTTAGGCACTCGAGGCCTTTTTAGCCGATTTCAGGTCCTTGTGAATGTTTGCACCCAGGTAAACATCGCCACTGCTTTGCCATTGATCTTGACTGGGGGGGGGGGCTCTGGTCATCAGCAGAGGTGGGTGTGGGACAGGACATGATGGGGGTGGGAGGGGTCTAACAGAGGGGTTAAACCTGAAGTAAAAGGAATTAAGTTTGTCTAGGAGGGTGTGTGCTGTGTTTGTGATGTGTTGTTTTTTTCCTTTGAAGTCCGTAATAGTTTGGAGTCCCTGCCATAAGTACCTCGGTTGTTGGGGGCGAGCTTGGACTCCATCTGTTGTCTGTACTCCCTCTTTGCCAGTTTGATTGCTGTTCTTAGTATGTAGCGTGTTTGCTTGTATTCCTCCCGTGAGCTGGATGTGAAGGCTGCGGTCCATGCATGGCAACATGAATACGTCTGCACCGTCCAACTGAACGATAAAAGACACCATTTGGTTCATCTGCAGCAAAATCTATCCTCCCTCTGAGTTTTATTCAAATCAGAGCAGTCATACAGTGACTTTGGCTTTTTGTCCTTTCAGTGGAACATCCCCATTAAGCCATTCACTTAAATCTTTTAATCACAGGATCTTAGTTTGTGTGTAAATGTGACTTTTGTATGAGTTAAGGCCTTAAGTAAGCTCCAAAACTTATATCATAACATTTCACAGAGGTCACCTACAACCTATGGATTTATGGACCTGTACATGGATTAAATGTGTTAATAATGATCCAGATTTCTGCCATGTGTTTTCATTTGTTACCATGCGGTCAATGCCTGTTGATTGATGTGATTTTATTAGTGTTGTGCTCTTTGATCGATCACGCAGATAACTCACTCTCCCAAGTCATTTAGGTTTAATGCATTTGTCAGCTCCAGAGATGCAGTGAAATCCTGTCAGAATAGTGACTGTCCGTAAGGTAATGTTACTCAATAATGTTATCACTGAGGGGTTCTCAGTAGTGTTCATAACCCCAAACAACAAATAGCCCCTGAAGTCCCGAGAGTTGATCATTTTTCATTCTATATATACATGATCGAGATAGTAACTTGTGAATACAAGATAATAATTTATGTTCACATTATTTTCTCATAATAAACACAATATTTGAAAAATATCACCATATCATTATGTTTGTCAGCAGTTTGTGATGGAATTACTGATGTTCAAACTTCAATGGGATCTCATGGGATGGCATTTAAATAGCATGCTACTTTTAAGGACATTTTGCGTGTCATGTCTACGCATTTTAAGCTTTTCGGGTGTCATTTAACACTGTTGGTTAGGTTTAGGCAGAGAAAAAACCCACTTGGTTAGGGAAAGATCATGGTTTGGGTTAAAATGATCAGTAAATGTGGTAAAAAAAAAAAAAAATATCCCGACATGATGGTAAAAATTGTCATCAACAGAAGTGATCTTTTTTCTATCACTCTAGTACACGTCTCATCTGTTAAGAGTACAAAAATGTGATATTGATCGTTATTCCAAATCTTTAAACATACAGTGGGTGTAGAAAATTGCTTTATTTTTTATTTAGTACCACACTTCCTCACAGTCTGAAGTGAGCTGGACTGTGTCTGAAGTGGATCTAGATACATTCTATAATACTTTTTAATAATAATTGTGACTTCCTTGTTGTGAACCACCTTACCAATAGATGATAAGTGCCTACTAAGCTACTAACCCACAACTATTGTGATGATGACAATTTTAACACCTATTTTATGTACTGATAACATTTGATCTGGCTCAGTATTATTTTATAATAATAATAATCTTTATTTATATAACACTTTTCAATACAAATGTTACAGAGGCACTAAGGTAGATCAAGAACAAATAAAATAGAATATTACAGAGATGAAACAAGGTGATAAAAACAAATAAAAAGATAAAACATATGTCCACACATGGATACATATTTACAAAAAACATAAATATATGTGTAGAAGCACACACACAAAATACTGGTACATTACAAGAATGCCATCCCAAAGAAGTAGGTTTTTTAAATGTTGACACAACTGTTGACAGTCTGATGTCTATAGGAAGTGTATTCCAGAGTTTGGGGGCCCTGACAGCAAAAGCTTGATCCCCTCCGGTCATAAAATTGGACCTGAAAACAGTGAGAAGTAACTGGTTAGATGATCTAAGACCACATTCAGGCTCATAGGATGTTAAGAGGTCTATTATATATTCTGGGGCCAGTCCAAGTTGTGCTTTAAAAATAAGTAATAACATTTTAAAATCAACTCTAAAATGTAAAGGAAGCCAGTGCAATGATGCTAAGACAGATATAATGTGGTCCCTTTTGTCAATACCCATTAAAAGCCTGGCAGCTGAATTATGAATGAGTTGTAGGTGTGAAATATGCTTCTGACTGAGGCAGGAATACAGAGAGTTGCAATAGTCAAGTCCGGAAAATATAAAAGCACATATGACCTCCAAATCACTGAAGGACAGAAAAGGTTTAATTTGGAGATTGTTCTTTGTTGTAGAAAGCAGGTTTGTACAACTCTCTTGAAACTCTCTCAAAGGTAAGATTAGAGAGAGAGACTATTAGGGTCACTTGGGGTGATGGGTATATATATTTGGGTATCTTCTGCATAACAGTGATAAGACACATCATGTGTTTGCATTATGTTACCTAATGGAAGCATATATAGTGAAAAAAGGACTGGGCCCAGTATGGAACCTTGTGGCGCCCCACAAGTGATATGAGCAGAGGAAGATGAAGAGCTACTAAGCAGTGCTGATAATGTACTATTAGCAAGATAAAAAATTAAACCAGTCAAAAGCAGGACCTGAAATACCAACCCAGTCCCTCAAATGATTTAAAAGAAGTTCATGATCTATTGCATCAAAAGCAACGCTGATGTTAAGAAGGACTAATACTGATCAGAGCCGTGCAACTGAATTTAAAAGAAGGAGTTAAGGAGAGCTGTCTCTGTGCTGTGTGTAAAACAAAAGCCTGATTGGAATTCATCTAGAATTATTTTTTCATATAAAAAGCTAATCAACTGATTAAATATATTTTTTTCCTAGAACCTTTTGATAAAAATGGCAACTTAGAGATAGGCCTATAGTTGGCTGGATCAACGTGGTCAAGGTTAGATTTTTAAGAGGGGTTGTACTTCAGCATGTTTGAAGCTCAACAGAAAGTTTCCAGTGACTAGACAGCTATTAATAATAGAAACAATGGATGGACCCACAGTATCAATAATCTCTTTTAAGAAAATGTGTTTACTGTTTCCTTTAAGTTCACAACTGAGATGAGCTTTGAAGGTTCAACAGAAATAGCCTGAGTCGGTCGAATGAAATTGTCTCTGATGTTGATGATCTTCTTATGAAAGTAGGTGAGGAGTTCTTCGCATGTAGAAGGGTCGCACTCACACACGTTTGGAATTTGAAGAAGGACTGACGACATGATTAATAGTGCTGAATATTACTGTTGGGTTATGATGATGGTCTGCAACTAAATTTGCAAAGAAAGCCATTCTTGCATCCTTAACAGCTACTTGATATGAACACATTGGATTTTTGGGAATGTCAAGAGATGACTGTAATTGATCAGATTTCCACTTTCACTCAGCTTTTCCACACTGTCTTTTTAGAGTGCGAGTGTGCTCATCAAGCCATGGATGTGCAATTAGTTTGCCTTTTCTGAGGTTTAAGCGGTGCAACAGAATTGAAAATGGAGGCACAATTTTTATTCCACTGCCTAATAACTAAGTCATTTAAATCAGTATGCAGCTAAAAATTACCATCTGATTAGAAATGCTGTATCTGAGTGCTGCTGACATTTTGTGAGAACAGCTTTCCACAGTTTAATACCTAATTTATGAAGTCCACCTTTAAAAAATCAAGTCTAATAATTTTCTGCTACTAAAATAATATAATAAGTGTGCATGTCTATTAATTAAAATATGTTTGACAGATATAACACAACTTTTCCTTGTCAAGTTCAAGTTCAGGTCCCTTTAATTAATGGTGTTATATTAATAATAACCAGTAAAATAGCTGAAATTATTCAGTTCAGTACTCTACCTCTGTTCCATTGCTTCACCTAAAAACGCGCACTAATCCAGTCAAGGGAGCTGAATTCATCCTGTGAAGTGTCATCATTTAATAATGTTTGTGTAGATCATAATCAGTATTCACACACAGCTGCATTAACATCATTAGTTCAATGCCACTATGATTCAGTGCCTCTAGTATTACACAAGCATAATTACTAAAACTAAAACTAAAAAAAAACAAAAGATAAACTTCAAAAAGCTAAGGACAAACTAATGAGAGTCATCTTTAATCTCAATCCAAGAACGCACATTAGTCCAAACCATTTTAAAGAGTTGAACTGCCTCCCTATTGAAGGTAGAGTTCAACAGTTAAAACTTATTATGGTCTATAAGATTTTACAAGGTTTGTGTCCAAAATACTTAACTGGATATTTTTAGTTTGTTCAAGACTCTCATGACCTGAATACAAGGGCTAGTGTAACTAACCTGAAACAACCCAGTCTAAAAAGTAAAGAAGGGAGAAGTACATTTCTCTACACGGGGGGGAGGAATAGAATAAAATCCCAAACAAAAATAAATCTGCCCATTCTCTGAATAGTTTTAAAAAAACAACTGAAAAAATGGATGCTCAGTAAATTAGCATAGTGAAACATCAGGACACACAGGACTGGTGTCTCAACTTGTGTAGTTTTTATTATTTTCATGATTGTATAATTTTTGATGTTTTTATTAAATTATATTTGTGTAAAATGGTATATAAGTAGCATAGACATGTCACTTCCTTTTCCTGCCTGCCTCCTAGCCTAGACTTCAGGACCGCAATGGAAATAAGTCATGTGACTTTATTGCAATATCCTGATGAATTTTAGTACTGTATGCACATTCTGTGTATTGTATTTTAATTGATCGTATAAAATGATTCAATCAATTAATGGTGCAGTAACCATTTATGAAATATGGCCCCACAGCTGATAAAAACCTCTTAGTCTGGTGTGGTGTTGATGTTACATTTACTGCTGAAAATTTACTGGTTCAATTAGCTGTTGACCCCACACACACAGTCGTCATTCACATTAAGTGCGCTACCTCCTCTTCATTGAATTTCAAGTGTGACATAGGAGGCTTTCATTGACCAGTGGTCCACACACACACACACACACACAGATTTCACAAATCTACAGAACATTTGGATTTTTCTGTTCTCATGTAGTCAGACATGCAGTTTGAAATGTGCACCGGCTAATATCAAGAAACTGATATTGTAACCGACAATAGACACAGTGTGCTGTTAGTATCAAGTCTAATTCATGTCAGTTTTGTAGTGCAGCTACTGCTTTCACATTTTGAGAGCCTTTCACTTAAAAGCATCTATGTTAGACCTGAAACTACTCCAAAATGTCCTGTTAATGCTGAGCACTTTGTCTGCTGTTGTACCCAAACTAAAGGCTGACATTGGATCGAGAATCCTGTGGCACCCGTGGGACAGTAATGCTGTTGGTATGTGTTGTCAGGGTCAGAATGGAAAAAAGGAGTCAGGAGGCTTTAAAATGTTATAGCTACAGTTTATTATGGTCTGACAGTTATTTTGCATCTGTCTAGCATGAGGTCATAAAGGTCACAACAAGAATATTTTTTTTCACCAGAAAAGAAGAAAAACAGTTGTTTTTAGAGATCGGAGCCAGGTCAGTAGAGGTGAAGGAGGTCCAGTCCTGAAGCAGCAGCAATTATCACTTTAACCTTTAAAAGTGTTGACTACAGTGTTCAAACTTACTCAGGTTCTTTGTATAGAGGCTTTTTCAAGGATAAGGCTGGTAAAATGAACAAATGCCATGAAAAACCCTGATAGTGTCATCTGTGGTCTATTCCTCTGTGCCTTAGAGCTCCGTTGTCCAAAAACAATTAAAAACACGTTAATGAGCTACACCGTTGCACTGGCTGACATGGTCCTTCATTATGAAGATCATGGGCACGGTAATTTATTTTTAGTTAATCCCACATATACCTGCTGCTTTAAAGGTGCTGTGTATAGGATTTAGTGGCATCTAGCGCCAGTGTTTGGTTTGTCCGTCCTGGGCTACTGTACAAACATGGCGATGAGGACCTGCTCCCTATGTAGATATAGAGGGCTCATTCTAAGGTAACGAAAACACAACAATTCTTATTTTCAGGTTATTATACACTAATTAAAACATACTTATGAATATTATGTTTAATTTCTGCCAAGTCTGTACATGCCACTATTTTTCTACACACTTTAAATACTCACCAGGGTACCAATTGTGTATTAATCCGCGGCTGAAAATAGTTCCCAACAAACACACTATTTATACCTGTTTAAGTAATGTTTGCTTAAAACCACAGTGTCTGAATTGCTGAGCTATTTTAAAAATGAATCTATGGTGTCTTGGTGGCTGAGTTTTAGAGATGCATTCGACGTGGCTGAAACATCCTTGGTTCGATTCCAGCCTGTGACCTTTATTGCGTTCTTATGTCTGTCTCTCCACTTATTTCCTGTCTGACTCTATACTATCAAGTGTCCAATAAAGGCAAAAATACCCCCCAAAATGTAGAAAAACAATAATATACAAAAGATTTACATATTTACTTTAGGAACCGATGGGCTCGGTGCAGACAGGGTAGGAAAAAGTATTGAGACTAATGCTTTGTTGGTTTTGGACTTTTTATGGAAATTTTTTGACATTAAAAAATACTGAATAATGCTGGCACTATCCCCCGATACACAACACTGAAATAATCACTCAGCATAAGTAAAAGTGACAAGATCAGAACAGGACAAAAAAGTTACAAGCACAAACTTCTTACACACACCCACACACACACACACAAATCCCACTCAATTTTGGGTTCACTCGCTTCCTCCAGCAATGAAATTTTTCAAAACACCACAATATCTTAAAGGAACAAGACTTTTACTTATTCATCTCTGTTATCGAATGCTACTCTAGTTTATAAAAAACATCAATAATTTAGCGCTGACAGTGAGTACAGTGTACCATGCTTCAGTAATGAGCCCAGTCATAATGATCAACGAGCCGCCTGCCTTGCAGCCAATAACACCAGTAAGCGATGGGCGGTTCAGAGTATTCAGCATCACTCTGTACTTTGATGAGTGTTTAACGAGAGAAGAAATGAATATGGTTCATTGGCTGTCCAGCATTTCATTGATGCTTAGTTCCCAATTCCCAAGTGTCATAGCCTATTTGTTCCGAGAGAGGTTTTAATATTACTCAGTGTTAAAGATCCCCTCCAGATTATGACACATAAAAGTATGAAATTATTGTTCATTTTAAAGGTTTAACTGATGGACACAACTTCATTTCTACTTCCTACTTCACTGTAAAGTTCACTCTCAGTCTATGTGCAACAGAGGCTTCAAGTTCCAACATCACACTTGTCTAAATTGCATACTGGACCAGGATTGGCTTCCTAATTGTGATGTCACAAATCCTGCTCATAAATACACACCTTAATCTCAGATTTCCAATGAGCACAGAGAAACTTTCCTCTTTCAGCAGATTAATTTGAAAACAGCTTTCTAGTGTCAAACTCTGCACAGTGAAGCTCAAACATCACGGTCAGGTGACAATAAGAAAACACATATTTGCAGGATTGGTTTGGATATGAATTCTGGTTTGTCAATCTGGATTATCACTTTTTAGGGAATTTTAAACAGTGCAGTAGAACATCAGTGAAGGTGGGTCCTGCATCATTACTTAATCTTTTGGCCTTTTCTTGTAGAGAAGCCTTGTGACAAAATCTAGTTTTGAGACTCAAATGATTTTATATTGGCAACTCTAGCTTAGTACTGGGATGTGCTGTACAGTATTTAACTTATTTTGTGCTCACATAATGCATATTCTCAAATAAAGTTGTGTTTAATTAGAGCTGAAACTGCTAATATACTAACTGATTGACAGGAAAATTATTGGCATCTATCTTGATAATAGATTAATGGTTTTAAGTCATTTTAAAGAAAATGCCAAATATTTCTTCTAGTTCTAGTTTCTCTAATGTGATGATTTGCTACTCTTCTGTGTTTTATATTATTGTAAATTTAAAATATGTTTGGACAAAACAAGCAATTTAATGATGTCTGCTTGGCCTCTGCAAAACCAATTGACACAATAATGAAAATAATCATTATTTGCAGTCCTTGTTTATCCAATTTATCCAATTTAACACCACATCCAGAAAACCTTGTGCCAGTCATGGCAACTGGAGGGGGGTACTGGTTGTTTTCAGGGGTGTCTGGGCAAATAATTAGTAAATAATAATGGATGTAGCTCCACACAATATGTGCAAAAGATAGGACGTGGGGGGATTCAATAGGGGCCCAACAGCAAATGTTTGCTTTATCCAGCCATGAGTATATGAGTCAGAAAATGAGGGAAGACTCTGCAGGTGGGAAGAGTTGCAGCATCTTGAGGTGATGTTGTGCCCTGGGCAAGCAAACATATGTGGTTGAAACTGAATGCAAACAGCCAGCTGAGTGTGTGCTGAGATAGGATTATGTCAGAGATTTTAGGAAGGCTGCAGCTCTCTGGATGAGCTCAATGTGAGTAAGAATGGACTCGGGGAGGGTTTCTAGCAGTGAGCAGACAAATGGGAGCATTGGAGAGGTGTTACTTTGCTTCGGTCAATAATAATGGAGAGATCTTGTAAGGGAAGAGGATTTCCCCGGGAGGAAGTGCAGCTCAGTTTTATCCACACTGCACTAAGTGGATTGTTCCAAGCCAAAAGAAGTTTTACAGAGAATTACAGTTCAATACCTCGCACAATCAGAATTTGCAGCTGTAATGTCGGGGACGAGTAGACCTCTGAGATAATTTATGCACATTTTTATGTGAGCACGGTGGAAACTGCTTCATTAAGATCCTTCAAAAAGCAGCAATAGACTTTGCCTGCCTTTCATTTGTTCTCCTTTTATAAAATGAAGATGTGAATAGCCCCAATTTTGTGATTCTGGCAGAGCTCCACAACTAAATAAAATGAGCAGCACCCTCCTCATTAGCAGTGTAATCTTCATTTAGTGACTGACACCTGAAAGTACCAGTCTGTTTTGTAATCAATGTTAGTTTACTGCAGCTCGGTCTTTTTCAAACAATATCAGTCTTGATGTCTCTTTAGATTGATAACTCCATGGAAAGCGTGTCAAATACTCATCCATCATGCCTCAAAGGTTCATATTAAACACTGATATCTTGAATTGATTTTTATTTCACACAGCAAAGTACCTGATGGGTATTTTCCCTGAGCAGCAGCTTCTTACTGTAACTACGTGTCAAAACTAAAAAATCTAAAAAGTAACTCAAAAGTACATTATTGATTATGAAGCTACTTTATAACATTTGTGTTATTCAGACTTTATAGTGTGAAATATTCATCATGCTTATAAAAAAAGTCAGTTAGATTGATGGTATTCTTTTGCTTCAAAGCTCATTGTCTTTGACAGTATTGGTAATATGACTATATGTACAATGAAATAATATATGTAATTAAATAATATCATGATGACATATTAAATAATATGTCATCTGTCAGACAATTTTTCTACTGATTATGCAGCCCATCCTCAAAAGAAAAACAACAGTAAATGTACCTGTACCTAATTATGACCTGGGGAAGTGACACAGTTCAGATGATGTCAAAATAAGGTGATTTGATAAGATGATTTTTGCCTTGTTAGGAGGAGACAGGTTGGGCGCATGGCTGATTAGATATGGACTTTGCTGCTGGAGACCACTGCTCCACTGACCACTGTGAGTCGGAACATTTTTTAAAAAAACAAACAACTTAATGTCATGGTGTTTACTGTTGCCATGACAATGAAGGGTGTAACTTTAAGGAAGTATAAACCATGTTTCAAGTGATCTTTCATGATCTTTCCCTAACCCTAACCAAGTGGTTTTTGTGCCTAAACCTAACCAGACCTTAACCACAGCCTTGTCACACCATAAAACATTATTATGTTTTAACAGTGATTTGTAACAGTTTCGGAAAGCCAGGGTGCATTATTGCAGCCGCAAGATGATGTTTAGATGAATTTTAGACCTATACTGTCTTTTTTTATATGAGGATGTGTTGGTTTATGTAGTGGTATTTATATCCCACAAATAGTTTAGGTCATTGTGGGCAAAGTTGTAAATCCCAGAGCTGTTTTGTCCTGCTAATAGCCCAAAACATCAATATATTCAGTTTACTGTTGTATAAGAAAAAATAAAGCAGCAATATTTATATCTGAGAAATTGGAACCAATGAGTTTTGGGCATTTTTTGATGATCTGAGTCGTTGCCAAATATTTGTTCTTTCAACTGATTAGTCTACTAATTGTTGTCTATAAACTTTTACTCAATTGACTTTCCCAAAAAATTACAATTTTCAGTTAAAATCATAATACGTATTGATATTGCAATACAAAATTATCTTTATGATTGTATCTGTATCGTCCACCCTAAATCACATGTAATTGATTCATCATCTGAATCCCTGAAATATAGATCAGAAGGTATTAAATATTTATGATGTGTAATTTTTTTCAAGTAAATATATTGTTCGGTGTTGCTCTGTACTAAATGTAAAGCAAAGAAGCGAGACTTCAGATACAGTTTTACAACCAAGATCAATATTTCATCTTCAGTTGGCTGTCTGCATCCTTGTACTGATGGTGCTTGGCATTACATAACCACGACATCATCTATAAACATGCCATGGCCGAGCATAAATAATAGTATTAAATTACAGTACAGTCTATCATTGAACACATAGTTAGTTATAGCGGTTAGATGTGAAGCTTTGTCCATACAGCATGTCTGTAAATTCATTTTAGGTTATTAATAATTTGTTAAAAGTTCATGTTAATGAGTTGTTTGTATTGAAAAGATGCAATTAACTTTATCATATACCTCAAAATGTTTTCTTATGCCCATGCTTGTGCCATAAAGTGTGTATAAACTATAGCCTAAGTCATGTAAGGCATGAATGTGAAAGAAGTGACCGCAGTGTAATATTACCATTCGTTTAAGCTTTTTTTAATCTTTGTCAAATTAATCTTTGTCATTAGGCCATCATGACAGCTGTAGAAAATTACAGTAAGAAAAAAAATTAATATTTGACTGTGACATTGATTCTCACACACGTAAATCTCCGAAATCTGTTTGCTTAGAGTGAAAGATTTACATAATATGATCCATAAATTACTGGGTTTTTTTCAACTTCGGCTAACGTGTAAACAAAACATTCAGTCAGACACTGGACATGCGTGTCACATTGAACACAAGCTTTGTTATGATAAATTTCAAAAACCATTGTCAAAAGACATGCATGCAAATGAAATGTCAATAGGTTTCTTGTTTGGATGCACATTAGTTAATAGCTGTTTATGCTGTTCATTTCCTCCCATTGTTTTGAAGTGGATCAGTTCAAGCTTTGGCTTTGATAAATTTATGAGTTGTTCTTTTTTTTCTGTATTGTTTTTCAAGAGATTAATGAGATGCATGTCTTTTCTAATTCAACCAAACAGATACAAATTGTCCTTCTCGCCAAAGTGTGAGTCATGATGTATGAGTAACACACTAAATGAAGACGCTTCGGGGACCCCTTGGGCGTTCTTTAACACCACAACACTTTCATGTACCCTTTCTGTATTTTCTCCAGTAAACAGGTCCATATAACATGTTCCTAATTAGAAATGTACACTCGGTCTTTGCTGTACTTCAGCGTGTATGATGTTTGAAAATCATTTCCATGTAATTTCTAAAGCAAGTATCTGCTCTGGTTAAGTGTCCTTGAGCGAGACTCTGGCCTCGCTGCTGAGGGAGTCATGCCAAAAGAGATTTTCTCTTATAAAGATAAATAAATTATTTTCCTTTGGGAAATTATAAAGAATTACATTATTATTATTCTTTGTTATATGCCTGGAAGCCTGCCATCTTTGCTAATTTAAACATATCAAGTGAGTTAGTTATGCTACCAAATGCAGCTTTTTTTAATTAATTTTAAGAAATTATTACCAAGACTCAATGAATAATTGATAAGGCAGAGATTGTTTTTTATTATTATGTTAGAGGGATAGTTACCATATGCCTGCTTTGCCATGTCTCCTTTGCCGTCATGACCTTCTGAAACGTTCATGTCACTCATCTTAAGCTGTGCTCAGCATGGGAGCAGAGGATAAAAAGTGCTTGTTGAATAGCTGTCTTTATGAAAGAATAAGCAAAGAGAATGACAATGTGGATTCACTGCAAGTCATTTTTCTTATTATTGAGAGATAAAATCCTTTTTTACCACAAAAAATAAGAATGCCAGTGAAGTGAGATCATTTAGCTTCTATGCAAACTTTTGACTTTAATATTATATAGTTTCTTTGTTGCTACTGCCTTGTTTCAAGACATTAACAACGAAAAATTGCCTTGAAGCTGCACTAATTAGTATTAGTATTTTTATATTAACAGTGAATCAAATGACTGTGTAATCTAAATCTGAGTTCACTTGTAGCAACAAACTCACATCTTACCCACAGCTCTGAGGAGCATTTTAGTGTCTTTCAGCTCATCTCGTTGGTTTTTTCAGACTGCAGTGTTACAGTTTTGGTTCTCACTGCTCTCATTAGCGTCCAACAACAACAGGCAGCTGTTTTGAGCAAGACGTTCTGATAAACTGACTACGCTACTTGCCCTGCACCAAACGACAGACAGACAATGTTAGCAACTAGCTGGTGAGCATAGAGTGGAGCATTTTACGGCTAAAGAGCCAGATATTTCCCTCAAGAGTTGATGGAGACCAAAACAAAGCTAAAAGGAGAGTGAATATTGGACTTACATTCACAAGGTGGCCAAATGAATGACAGTGTTGCTCCAGGTCTGCTGGACATGTAAATAGGCAACTGTTTGCTAACACATTCACCATTAACAACTTTGTAAGGTGATGATATGTCAATTTTGTGTTTACAGCTTGTTGTGCTGCCCTCGGGTGGCCAAAAATCAACTACTACAGGTTAAAACATTTGTACGTATGCTTCATAAACTTAAAAAATGAACCTCAAAACTACTACAAATTTTGAACATATCAGCGACCCTGGATTTTTAATTTAAGACGAGATCCCTTTAATGAAAAATAGCTGTATCCTGTAGGATTCCTCATTTTGTCATTTAAACCTCACCTCTATCATCCATCATACCTGTCTGTGTCTGCCCATCAATCCACCCTGACAGGCAGGAAAGTGATTACTGAGTGATGGAGTTCAAGATATACTTCATGCAGTCAAAACCTTATGGGTTTGTGGGTAGTCTGGTAACGTGCTCTTTCACTGGCAGCTATTTGTAATTGTTCATGAACCATTCAATTTGAAGTCCAACTACAGTATCACATGCTGTTCATTCAGTCTGTTCTTAGACTGGACCTCTGGACTTTAACATCACCGACAGCTTCAGCATCAAAGCACTCCATCATTTCGATCCATTGGGCATGAAATGGGATCTAACCAAATTCAGGAGCTCATAATGTCATCCTCAGATTATCTACAAGTGAGGCAAAGCGAAAAGATGGAGATGGTGTGAGTGCAATACAGCGTGTAGTCAGATGGTCTTTACTTGCCTCATTGAATGCCACCAGTGATATGAAAAGCAGCAATGGGCGGTAGTGGTGATAATGATGAAGATACATTTCAGTAAATACATGTTTAGGTGTTATAATTTGGACACAGACATGTAGTTCTGAAGACCGGATCTAGAAAATTTGGTGTGAGGTATATTGACACACAATTTAGTTTGACTTATAGGAGGAAAATCTGCAGTTTTCTCAATTAATCTAGTTTGACTGCTAAACCCCTCAACCCCAAATTGTCCAATTATAGCCTTAGCAATTAGCATGGCATGTCTGTCAACACTGGAGTTCTAGTAAGAGATACATATGCACTTTTTTTCACATCTCTAAAACTATAAACACAAGAGCAAAAGTTTAAGGAATTCATTTAACGGTGTGTTTGTCTGCTCTAATGTAAGCTGCAATCTTAGCATGTCAGGCTAACTAGCTTACTAATGTATCTACAATAAACAAGCATTACTTCCAAGACCAAGGAGCTTGATATCATCAATTAAAACACTTAAACAAGTAAAACTATCATTATGTGTTTCCTTATCACACTTATAATAGGACTAACTATCTCACTGCAATACAAAAATAACTGGAACATGTAGCCCAGCTTTAGCCTCAGTCTTTTAGCACTCTAGCTATCATGTGAATTACCATCAGAGTTATATTTAAGACCTCTTTTACAAGATTCTTGCTTTATAATGAGTCAGCTGGAAACATTAAAGAGTCATCCGGCATCTGCGTTATCAATCACCTCAGTGGCAGTTGTCATTTCAATCGGCAAAATCAACAGTCTCTGACTAGAAATGAGACACCTGCTTTTGTCTACCTCTGTCTGAAATCAAGGACTTACTGTTTCAAAGACTTTGATTGTAAAACTGCCTCCATCATCATTGTGAACTGAATATGTGCTGCATGATAGCGGAAAGCCTGACAGGAGTAGCAACAGTAATGTAGGGGGATGGGGCTAAGAGAACGGTCAATTCATTCAACAGCTAATACATTTAGCCTATAACTAATATATCCTGCTGTTAGTGTGCATAATGATATTTTTAAAGCACATTTGTGTGTGTTTTTTGTTTTTGTCTGTGCTGAAAATAACTTTAAGGTCCATTCTTGCATTCTGGCACTACAGATCCACTATGAAGATGAAGACACTCCACTATAAGTATACTGGGCTTTCCTTCACAGCAGATAACAGTTCCAGATTAATATTAATGTCCTCGTTGATGATTACAGGCTGACTGTGCTGGCTTGAGATACTCTGCCACACACTTCAGAGGCTGAGTTTTGTCAGCATTTTAGAAATGTCACTGTATCTGCAAAAATAGACTTTGACAAGTTCAGAAAGATGGTACATGATGACCCTGTTCTCAATATACAATTTCAAGGTTGCTTTAATTATCTTCTGGGATAAAATGAGTCTTGGATTTATTGCTGCATTTAAAAAACAGACATTTCAGGAAGAGACAAACTTGATACATAGAAAGACACACTTGAAAACTCTGGCCAGGCCTTAACTGAAATAACCAGACAATTCACAAAAACTATTATAGGCTTTGTCATTTCCATAAAGTACATATCTTCTTACTAAATACATTTGGATTTGAAGGATTACAACCAAAGGACCTTACAGATATCTCAGTGAAATTTCAAACATCACGTATGTTACAGCACCACTGTAATCTTCAAGCAATAGGCTATACTTTGTAGGAATTATGTCTTGAAAGCCTCAAACGTAATTATACTCAGTCTCTTCTCTCCTTTTAAAGCTCTTGAGTTAGTCATTGTGGGGAGAAAGTTATGTTTTCCTGAGAAGAAACAAAAGGATTTCCAGGGGGATTGGTCAGTGTCATAGCCTATTCTTTCACTGCGGGCAGGAACAGGGGGTAATGCAAACAAGGCTGACTGCTTTGTAGCAGCACTTATCAGTTCATTGAGCTGTGAACGGCTCTGCAACGCCATACATCAGTGGATCTTCTGAACCATCTGTGTAAATAATGTCTGACGCTGTGTGAAAATGAAATAATGAATCACTGCCATTCCTCTGATGTCTCCACAACCCTATCTGCTCACTTGCAGTAAGCCGCTTGCTTGAATCACTTCAGCGAGCTGAGAAACAGCCTATGTGCGGGCGGACACCCTCCCCATCACCATTCCTGAAAGGCAACAGCGTCGCTCCACAAATTGAATTCCCCTTGCAAACAATAGCTCACTCTGGTAATAATAAAACACTCAGAACGTGATGGTTAATAGATCTTTGACTCAGTTGCCTGGCGCCTGCATTGGTAACGTCACTCCTTTGCAGTAGCAGATTTGAGCTAAATTAGAGTTGGATTGCTGTTGCTTCACTGAAAATTTACAGCGTATACTGGGTTTAAAGGTCTGTTAATTGATTCCAAGAGGCAAATAGATTTATGATTAGGGCCATCGAGACCTCCCATTAATCATATTTATCAGTAATCACTTCAACAACAAGTATAGGACGAGAGATAAACATCCCCACATTCTGCCCTTTGGATCTAAGTAAAAGATGTTAATTCTGGTTTTAGTTTCAGAGATGGGAAGAGCATGAAAACATTTTCATCATGTGAAAGTAATTTTTACCCTCATTCAGTCAGTATTCATGTAGAAAATAAAATAAATGAGTTAGTACTGAAGTACTTAAAACTAAACTCAACAAAGGAAGGATAGAAAAACGCAAACAAACGAAAATGCACTAAATCTCCTTTCTGCCTTTTGACTGGTTCATCAACCACAATCATTTGTATCAAGAAATATTATTTGCATCACAGAATTTATCATTCAATAAAGAATATACTGTATTTCAGTCACCTAACTGCTCTGTATTTAATAGCAAACTGCCACATCACTGTTGTGTGGGATTAAGTCAGATTATTGCACAAAAACAGTGCAGATTAAAGGATAGATTCACACTTTTTTCAAGTCTGTTTTAAAACAATTATTAGTCTCTGTAGTTGTTTATCTTGTCCATACTGGCTGGGAAGAGATCCCTTCCTGAAGCGATTCAAATGGATGTGAAATTAGGACAAAATCTACAGTTCTTGTTCAGTATTATTAGGCTTTGACACTCTGACTTAGACAAAACAAGTTGGTATAATCCAAAATTCAAGTAATTTTAGTACAAAATGTCCTCTCTGATGCTATTTCTTCAGCAACTTGCATAAGAAAAAATAGTAATATTTCAATTTTCATTCAAAGGTTGACACAATTTAAATAAATCTCACAGCATAAAAACCTTTTTGTGCTGTCTGCTCATTTTGATTGCACAAAGGATCCCTTACATTTAGTGAAAAGGGTTTCTCTGCGCATCTTCCAGCAATATGCAGCTGAATCAGGTGCTTCTTAGGTCAGGGACAGCAAATTTCAGATGAGAAAAGACTGGAACACACTCATTGATTTGCAGCCTTTAGTGGCGCAAACATACTATGTCTTCATAAGAGTCAAGAAATGAGATCCCTTACATATACTGTATGTTTGTTGATAACGTATACTGTATGTACCATAGGAGTTTTGCATCATACAGAAGGCATTAACACTGATTCAGAGTGGAGGAGATTTTCAGTGTCATGAATAAGTATACAGCAGCATTAGACTATCAATTAGAGCCTGACTGATACAGATTTTTGGGGCCGATATTATCTCCCATATTAAGGAATAAAAAAATTCTGATATCGATATATCAGCCAATATTCTTTATGTACATATATATATATATAGAGAGAGAGAGAGAATATTGGCTGATATAATCGATAAACACACATTGACATTTGTGACAAACATTTGCACTTGAATTAAGACAAAAGGATCAAATACACATGAAATGTTGCCTATATAACTATATAACTATAAATGTTGGCGCAAATCAGACAATATATACACTGATACCAATATATACCAATATATTTGAGATAGGCCTAGATATTGGCCAACCGACATATCAGTTGGGCTCAACTATCAATAGCGTCTTGCCTACTGTAGTGACATTTAGGGTATATTTATAGTCATTTGTACTGTTCAGTGAAAATCAAGTTAACAGTGTTAGAGGGTACAGTCTGTTATACTCGTGTTGGTGAACATCGTCCCCTCAAGGCTAAACTGTACAATCAGACAAATGCTTATTCAAAAAGTCCTTCCAAAGGCAATGATTTGTTTGATATGTGGCCGTCTGGCATTTTCAATAAAGCAGCGTTGACCTTCACTGCCAAGTCAATTATACTGTATATCCTGAATTGACTTATTGTAGAAGAAAGAACACCACAGACAGAACGAATGTCATGAAGCTGGATTTAAGGGTGTTTTTAAAATGGGCTCCAGACCTACAAGGAATTCAGGGTAAGATGTGAGAAATCGGCTCATTTCTTTGCTAAATCCATCTTTTTCATGAAAACTCCTTGATAACAAATTTATTCCACATGTCTTATGCCTGATAAGAGGGACACACTTGGCTGATTATTAGTTGATTAGGCCTGTTATGAGTCATAGGACACGTTGTGCATAGACTGTATTTCATCCTCTCTGAATTTAATTAAACCAAACATTGCAATGATGAGCCTGAGAAGTTTTGAGATGAAATTCTTGGGAGCCCTTCTAGATTATAGCCCGCAACGTACAGCGTCATTTTTTTATGTGTAGCTACAAGAGAACGAGATGTGAAGTTAGGGGAAAAGGGTTTAAAAATGTGTTAACTTAAAAACAATTTATTCTGTCGGTATTTTCAACAAACTGGTACGTATTTTACTGGGTACAGTATTACATTACTGAGCAACAATCTAGCATTTGGGACCTACCGAGTAGCTATTCATGTGATTATTCAGAACATACAAGTAAAATAATCTTGCAGGGTGGTTGAATTTTGTCTACCATCGACAACGTTTGCTGGTGAAGTGAGTGGCAGCTGTTGTGTATGTGTTTTGTGTAGTTATTGCCTGTGGCATAAAAGCTTTTCTACTTACTGTATTCCATAACAACGATGAACAGCACCTTGTGTAACAGCAGTGTCAATCCATATAAACATGTACCACTTCAGGCTTCACAAGCAGGATTACTTTACAACATACACAGTAACACAGTTTGTAAAAATACAAATTTACCCTGTAGTTATGTACCCCAAACCTAAAAACAGCTATGTAGTTTGTGTATCCTATTTTTTATTTTTACTCCTATTTTAACCTTCATTTAACCAGGAAGTCTCTTGAGATACATTATCTCTTTTACAAGGGAGACCTGACTGAAATGGTAGTGTACAATAGGTGTCAAAGTTATTAGCTGTTAGAAAGAGGAGAAAGCATCTCACAAAGGTACTCAGGAAGTTTACCAATGATTGCTTTAAAATCGAAAAAGTACATATGAACCTCTCTCCATATTTTTAGTGAGGTCCAACCATTAACATATTTTTGTTATTGTCTGTACCTCACTAGTTTTGGTAATGAGTGTATGGTAATTATGAAATAAATAACAGCATATTTATTAAGTGCTACAGAACTCATTACCCCATCTTCCCCAGGTTTGTTGCTCCACAATGGTCAACCTGCACACTGAAATAGTAAATAGTTACCTCCACTTGCTGTATAAATTCTTATTAGCTGTATAATTTCCTAGATCTTGTTCCCTCGTACCAACATAAATTGGGAAGAATTGTGCTGTACTGCTGTATGTTGCGGGCTATAATCTAAAACACTGGAAAATTCAGTTTACATTATGTGCAAATGTTTCTTTGCACACAACATTGTATGAGCCCATATCAGCAAGGCTGCACCCTCTACTTGATTCATCTGACCAACGTGATTGCATGTTAAAGCCTTTTCATACAGGCATAAATGCCATGAATTCTAAATTTGCCCTTTGTGAGGCCACGCAAGATGCTTTAAAGCCTTAAAGCGTTTTCTCTGCAGCCCTAAGGCTCCTTAATTGAAAGAGACAAGGAGAACAAGGAATAGGTAGGGAGTACATAAGAGGCTAGAGTACTTCCTCTCCTTCAACCAATCAAGCGCAGGATAAATGTCAAGCCATGGAAAGGCCGGGCTCAGACATGAAGATGGCTGTTGACTCCCTGAAATGTCAGCTAATATTTGTGTCTTTGTGAAAGGTGCACACGAGGAAGATTCCTGCACAATGGCAAAGCAAATTAATAATTACTATTGTACATAACTTAGATAAATCTTTTTCAGAAAATTTCATGATTTACTGTCCTTAGTAAATCTTTCTTTCAATCATACATACTGCACATACTCTTAACTCAGTACACAATGGTAATCGGCCGGGATCAGACAACACAATATTTTTGTCTTTCATGATGGTCACCATGTCAGATTTGGCATTCATAGTGGCATAAATTCTTGCTGTGTCTTGGCTGGGAGAGTGGCAACACTACGAGTTTGACCCCGACCAATCATGACCTTGCTTGCATTCATAAGTCGTTGGGGACAAGGGTCAAGAAATTGTCTAAAATGGCTACAGAAGTAGCCATATGTGTGATGCTGGTGGTCTTGTGTTCTGAAAAGAAAGGAAAAATGATTGTGGACCCGTTCCTGGGTGTCACGAAGAGGACAGTATGGTCTGTCTATCCTTCAAAGAGAATGAATGTGTTAACATGAATATTACATAAATGCAGCATCCCTCTTTCTCTTCGCCATGTTACATATATGTGCCCGAGAGCACTCTGTCAGCCTATTGGTCAACATCAAGGAACATGTTGTAGGAGATGTCAAATTAGGCAGGAAAATACAAAAAATTCTTACATGCTAGACTTTTCCTCAGGGTGTCGTGGGGCGTCCAAGATGACACGTCGCTGTTCTTCGATTGTCACACTACAAGGCCCGTTTGTTGTTCCCAACGTTCACATTCAGGCCCAATGCTGGAAATTTGTTGGCAATGACAAAATCGTGTCAAAATCAGGCTGAATTCATGTAATCTGAACCCGGCAGACTCAGCACTCCAAGAAATAAAGGGTTTTCTAAAGCCTTTCAGACATTAGTAAAGATGAATTGCAGTGGGATCATGAGCCTTCTTCTCTGCCTGTACTCACTTTCAGAAGAGATGTTTGTTTCACTTGACTGCACCAGCTCCCTAACAGTTATTGACTTTTTTGGGGAAAATGGATTCTCATGCATTTTATCATATTTTCCATGCTAGCCATTTCGGGTCAAGTGCTCCCAGGTAGTGTGGTGGATGAAATGTAATCGCAAATGAGAATGAAAAAAAAAGAGTATGTATTTACTATTATATCTCAGCTCTTTTTATCTTCAGAAAACATGAGCACTATGAGAGGTTGTCCACTGTGAAGAAGAAAAATTAGTTCCCTATCTCAAGTTTTGGGTTGAAACATGCATTACTTTAAAGTTATAATCCTTAAGATTTCAGCTCTGGTAGATTTGGCAACACATGTGGTTATTGGTGGTTATAGTAAGTGAAATTTACTACTACAAGTCCCAGAAATTTGGGGGCAGCAACACACTCCTTGAGAAGCGACTTTGTCACAAATACAACACAAGAGTAACAGGTATAAACAAATTTGCATTTGTTTTAATGTTTGTGTTTCAGCTTTTCAATGTGTTCTACAATTTGTAGCATTTTTGGATTAGAATCACATTTCCTTAATGTTTGTGCTTTTGCTTTTTGTATATGTTTTGTCCTTAGAGGTCACCATGCAGTATCTATGAGATAAAATTACAAAGGGTAAAATTGAATTACATGCTGTATCATTTCCTGTGACTGGCTCATATGTGTGTATGCAGTTTGAATCCAGCGTGGGAATGGCGGACTCCACCACTAACAATGAAAACTACTAAATAGAGAGGTAATTACAGAATGTAAATACTTTGAATGGCAATAACTGAAAATTGCTAACCATAAATAGTACTAAAATCTGAGATTGATTTAATGAAAATCTTAAGGATTATAACTTTAACCTGAATTGATGCTGATGGATAGAGGCGGGGTTTCATTGTATTTAATGCGATTCACTGATGATTTACTATAACAAGCCTGATATTAGATAAAGTTGGTAATGTGGGAGCTTCTGCAAAATGTCCCAGACTTGCCTGCTGATAGTGATAGTGAGTACTGCTGATGGTTCTTATGGAAAGTGTATGTTACCCATTTTTAAGGATTTCGAGCTAACTAAAGAAAAATGCAACAAATCCGCCCAGCTCTCTGCTATCAAAATTGAACACTCCTGCCCTTGCCTACAACTGTATTTGTTGCAGCTGCTTCACCCTCTGAGAGTGATAGATTGAGGTTCATGTGCTTTTTTCCCTCCATGATTCTTTAAACCCTCCCTGGTACAAACAGCAGTTAGATGTAAGTGCTAAACCATGTCTGAGCAACGATAAGTCACACCGCCAAGCCTGAGGATCAACAGTCAAGAGTTTTTCTTGCTTTCTCTTGGAGGAGACAAGTGTCCATCTGCTCTTTGGTGGCTTTGGATAGATCTTCCTTCAAAGATGAAAAACACCAAAGGTTTTTGGCTGACTTGTTAACAGACAACCACAATAGTCTCCAGAACTTTCTACTTCTTGTGCAACAACTTCTGCTATACTTATCTATCTTTTCAATGCTGCAAGCATGGTCTTTCTCTTGATGATGAAATATCGAACTCGTTATATACTGTATATTCTTAAAAACAGGAATATTGTGTTTTTGGATTTAAACATTAATTTTTAGGATCTAAATTAATAACATTTATCTTTATATTGATCCCAGAAATTGCCCAAAACGACATGTTGAATGCCACCAAAAAGCAAAATCTTTTTTTTTTCCAACAGTACTGCAATCTAAAACAAGCTTCAGCTTTTTGCTCACTTGAGCATCTATAATCACAAAGTTACCAAAACCTTTCCAAGCCAAAGCATATTCAGTATTTTCCCTTAAGTCCCTTGTCTGGTCTCCGCTGCTTTTATGTTTGCCTCAAGGACTGTTGAGAGATGGCTCAGGTTAAAAGAAGATCAAAGGTCATTCTTTGAAGAGTTGGTGCATCTGTGCCTGTCTCCAGATGCCCAAACTGCCATGGTGATTGTCGCCTTGAAAGCTCTCCTGCTGTTTCCCGGTTATCACTACGTGCTGAACAAAGGACAAACAAAGGATACATCATTTGCAGCCTGTACACATGGGAATCTCCAAGCGCTAAAGCATTACTAATTTCTTCAAGGGGTGTATCTACTGTAATCATTTTCTTTTATGGTCAGTGCTTGATGCATCTTCCTATTGTGTTAAGATGAATTTTTAAAAACTACATAGTTTGGTCCAAGGGCAGTGCTGTTATTAAAAGTCATGAGATGTTATCTATGACACCACCACTTTGTAGCCTTGTTCCTAAATTCTGGTCACAGACAAGAATGTCCTCTGCTGCACTGGGTCAAGACCAATAGTGTCGGCAATGTTGAAGTAAAATATCAGGCAGAATAAATCATCAGATTAGTAAGAATAAAAAACAATGTCTGTCCAGCTTACTGTTGGAAGTCCTTGGTATTGGTTGGCAGTCGGAAAAACATCCAAGGCGCTCTGATTGTAAGTTAAAAATCCTTTATTGAATCATGGATAAACCAAGGCGTTTCAACTCAGAGAGTCTTCATCAGGTGGTCACATGACATGTTAATTCTTCCCACAAGAAGAGACCACATACAAGACATGACAGTAAGAACAACAAAACAGGTGCAAACAGATATTATAACAACCTCAGACATATAATGGCAGAAAGGAAAAAAATTAATTAATATTCAATCACAAATCAATAAGTGTAAGTAGAGGACAATCTGACAATGACATATATTAGTGTAGGTAAACAGCAATCTAATGGGGCCCTGCCTTGTAAAAATACTCATAACTGATCACCACCATTCGTACTTGTCAGAAACAAGTAGGCAAAAACTCATAATAATGACAAAAATTATATACAGTGCTAAGAGAAAGGTACAACTCTACAGACCGGTCAAGGACACAGCAATGGATGCGTCTTATTTTCCCAACTATACCGGGCGATATTTGGGGAAAAAAGGTATGTGTACAGCCAGACCAACCCTTTCAAAGACAACATCAAGTGGTATGGGAGATATATCGATGACCCTTTTTTTATCTTTTAATTGTCTGAACAACAGCTCATTGACTTTCATCAGTACCTTAATACCACTAACATCAACATCAAACCTGTTTTGGAATACAGTAATACAGAGATAAACTTTCTGGACCTGAAAATCATTGTTGATCAACATGGACATTTGCACATGTCGATTTACAGGAGAAACAGTGACACGAGTGCCATTTTAAAGACTAACAGCTTCCACCCGAAAAGCCTTATATCAAATATACCATATGGCCAGCTTCAGAGGCTTAGGAGGATTTGTGATACTGAGAATGAATTTGAACACCAAGCCAAAGACATGTACCACAGATTTGAACAGAGGGCTTACAACAAAAAGGTATTCAACCAAGCTTTGACCAGAGCCAAATCCTTACACAGCAAGCACCTCCTGAACTAGAGACCCCATGAACAACAACCCCCCAGAATCTATTTCACCACACAGTACAGCAACATGACCTATGATATCAGACACATCTTCACTAAAAACTGGGATATTTTGCTCAGTGACCTCACTCTTTGTTAAGTGCTTGCTGAGCCTCCAGCCCTCTCTCTCAGAAGGGCACCAACACTCAGACAGCCTGGTGAGGAGTCACATACGCCCCCCCTTAACCTACTACTTGGTTCCCAAAACCCACTGGCACATACAGATGTTGCTCTTGCAATAATTGCAACAACCTCAACAGAGACAACACATTTGTGGATGTTTGTAGTCAAAAGACATTTGATACAGTGCTGAAGCTTTGCTAATTGCAATACAACATATGTTGTTTATAGACTTGAATGTGAGTGTGGCTGTTTCTATATTGGCTGCACAAAACATAAGCTGCAGAAGAGATTGGCTGAACACAAATATACTATTAGGACCCACAACCCCAATTACCCCATGGCACAACATTACAAGGCTGTGGGCCATACTAACCCAGACACTTTGAAAGCCACGGCCATTGAGGTGATTCCAAGAAATACAAGGAGTGCCGACAGACTCAAATGTCTCCTTCAACAGGAGAGTTTTTGGATTAATACCCTCAGGATCACTGCCTTTCTGGGCCTAAACGGGGAAATTGACTTCTCCCCCTTTCTATAACAAAACTTTTTTCATCATGGGATAGAGCTTGTGGCACCCTGTGTTGCTATATTGTATTGTGATGTTATACTATACAGCTTTGAGCTGTGTGATTAATGCAGTTTTTTTCTGTCACTGTATACGATCATTATAACTTCCTCTTAGCAATGTACATTATTGTTGTTGTAATTATGAGTTTTTGTCCACTTGTTTTTTCACAAGGACTAATGGCGGTGATCAATTATGAGTATTTTCACAAGGCAGGGTCCCATTAGATTGCTTTTTACCTACACTAATGTATATCATTGTCCTCTACTTACACTCTATTCATATATGATTGAATAGTGATTTTCTTTTCCTTTCTGCCATTATACATGTGAGGTTGTTATAATATTGTTTGCACCTGTTTTGTTGTTCTTACCTTCATGTCTTGCATGTGGTCTCTTCTTGTGGGCAGAATTAACATGCCATGTGACCTAGACACATGACTACTTGAAGAGTTTTAAATTAAATTAAATTGAAAAAATGTTCTCGTTGCATCTTATACCCTGATGAAGACTCTCTGAGTCGAAACGCGTTGGTTTGTCCACAATTTAATAAAGATTTTTAACTTACAATCAGAGTGCCTCGGATGTTTTTTTCAACTGCCAACCAATACCATGGACTTCCATTAAAAGTAAATTGGATAGACAGTGTTTTTTAATTCTTACTTAAAATTACTTGTTCATGTTTTCCTGACAAGTGACTTCTTGTGGTCATGCCAAGAATGAATGGAGGATAGTGACTCCCTAAACCTAAATGAGTAGTTTTAGCTGCCTATAACCAAATCTCAACCATAGAGGTGGCAGGCCAGAAAATGCTCATATGAAACGGTCATATAAGTTGTATTGATAGGCACTGACAAATCAATTATTCTGTCATTTAGGTAAGATGATTTGTTAAAATTATGGATCTAACTGGATGTAAAGTTGTGACTTTGTTTAGCATTTTTAACACCGATTTTTGACAGATTATGTATCCACAACTGATGTCAAACTATTGTATCATCTTAACTTTTTGTTATCAAGATCTGTGCAACCTCTATCGAGATGACAGTCTTGCTGAGGATATACAATGCCAACAAGTCTTTTTTTTTCAACCCAGTGCTGCATGTGTTTATATTGCAGGATGACGCAGTGCATTAGTCTGAGCATGAGGAAATGCACTGCTGATACACTGCTGAGCCTTTTTTTAGCTGTTGTGGCTCTAATTCAACAAAACACAGCTGAAGGAAAGTGCCCATCTGTTTCTTCTTCCCAGTAGTCATTCACCCTGAAAACTAAAGTTGGTAACCAATGAACTGGCTCCGTCTTATGATCGTGTTGTTGATGTTTGAAGGGATATTTTAATGTTTTCTGCGATATTCAATTTAAGGACATTGGTTTCCAGTTACATTTCTGAGCACAGAACACTTACACAACCTCTGATCAGGAATTACATGACATTTTGCAGAAATGGAAAAAGACTTACTGCCCATTTTGCACAGTGGTGCAAATGGCTCATGATTACTCTCAACAGATTGCTTGAACCTGTCAGCATTGGGGTTTCTGAGAGGCCCACGCATGCCAGGTCATCCCTTGTAGAGTACAGAAGTACAGTCTGCTCTCTAGTGATGGTTTTCTGGCCCAGAGAGTGGGGACAGCTGTATCGATTCTGTTCCCCTCTTCAATCCATTAACACGCTTCTGTCAGGACAGCCGGGAAGCCTGTGGTCTGATTTCCCATTTTATAAGCAGATTGGGAAACAGCAACCAAACCTTGCAATTATTAGAGGGTGGTCCCTGTGTCAGTGTTTTCCCTCATGATGCACACACAGCAACATTTCTTTCTTTCAATCATATACACGTGCACAAACACACACATACCTGCAAGCTGGTTTTGTTATTCTGTTGTTGATGGCAGAGCAGAGCAGTAAATGACTCTTATAGTCCTGAAGCCTGGCGTCTTAATTACACTGCTAAGACTGATAATTGCTTTATAACGACTTTGCCTTTCTGTTGCTCTCTTTTGTACTTTTATTTCTTTGACAAGGCACTTTTCATTGCTCGGGGTATTTCCCCAGAGTATAACTAAACCAAAAATCAAAGCGTCTGTCTGAGTCTGACCAAGCATCCTAATTGTAGCTGCTGGTCTCTTATTATTAATGCAGCTTTGTTCCCACAACAAAAGTTATAAAAATGGAAATTCATGTTGAATTTCCATTAAAATGTTGCACTCTTCCTTTAAAAACACATCCATTTATGCACCTGACTTAATAAACTTTGCATTGCTTCCTTTAAAAAAAATGTCACCAGTCATAGATCCAATATGACAGCAATCAATATTTGTGTCCATAAACTCTCAAAAGACATACTCACAATATCTCTCATTGATCAACAGCTCTGTGAGACGACAATGACAGCTAATCAATGTTGAATATGACTGCGGTCTCTGTCCTCACTTTTACTATCACACCACGTCAATATGCCTACTGTAAATGATCTCCCGTTATCTTTTATCAACATGCCATGTCGATATGCCTTTGTGAAGCCCTGCATCAAAATATACTTGTTCCAATTATTCCTGGGAGCGTTCATTACAAACTGTTAGAGGTGCCATGTCATTGCGTAGGTCCGTCATTCAAATCTGTTTGTTTTGAGGTGGCATGCTGTGACAACTCCCACTCATCCTTTCTTGTGTGCAAGTGAAGAGAACATGGAGAGAAGACAAGGGATTTTGAGTGGCTTTTAAAACACTGTAGTTTGAATAAATTGTAAATAAAAGCTGCCATGCGTCACACTAGTCTGAAAAACAATACACCATGACGATTTGACAGTGATGATGGGTTTACTGTATCTTCTTTTCCTTGTCTTACATTTCTTTTTACTGGTGCTTTATTCTGTTTTCTAACTTTAAGACATAGATTATTCAGGATTTCTTTGCATTCTGCTGGAAGCTACCAAGCAGAGAAAAGGAATCAACTAACTAACTAAAAAGAAAACTTTAAATCAATCTTTCACTCCATTAACTTGTCCATTACCTATCTGATAGGTAATGACGCACTGTCTTCATGCATCTGTGTCGTGTCTTTTTTGAGACGCCAACAGAAATAGAACCAAAGGCACTGAAGCAAAACCAAGACTGACAAAATGGCTCAACCTCGAGGACTCAATAGGAGTGCTGATATTTTTATAACTGCATTTATACCATCTTAAAAAGTCCTTTCAGCGTCAAGGAAAAGATGTTCATCACCTCCAAGTCATGCAATTTCAATTGCAGCACCGAAAATGTAGCAAGAATAAAGTACTGACATCTGATGTTTTGTATTAGCAGTGTTGTCAAATGACCTCTGCTCAACTTTTGTACCTTAGTTGCTCCCTTATTCATTCATTTACACCATAGACTAGTTTATTAATTATATATTAACACATTGAATTTAGTCGCATTATGTAGAAATTGTATTGTAGAGCAGTTTTGCTTGTTTTCAAGGATGTTGGCTGGCTTGTTTCAAATGATGCCACATATCACATTATTTGTGATACGTGACTATAATTTATCATTATATAAACTGTTTGCCCTTTCTTTGGCATTAAAGGAATAGTTTGACATTTTGGGAAACAGGCTCATTCGATGTGCATCTGTACAGAAAATATTAAGCTACCATCTGTAGCCAGTTAGCTTAGCTTAGCATTAAAGGATAGGTTCACAATTTTTCAAGTGTGTCTTAAATAGTTGGGTGTCCATATGAACATTGAAACACAATTTGCTTGCTGTAATTATTCCTCTTGTTCCTACTGAGCATTAAAAGATTGCTTCCTAAAGGGATTTCAATGCGAGTGATGACAAATTCCACAGTCCTCGTTCTGTGCAAATACGTATACCATCTGAAGTTGATATGAGGCTTTGGCAGTCTGAGGTAGTCAGATAAAATAGGGATCTTCCAAAGTTGGTCTTTTTAACACAAATTTTCCTCGTTGTTTTTCCATAGACAGTGTTTCCATGCTAAGCTGTCGTGGAGGGATAGTAGCGTAAGTAGTAAGGAGAATTTTGAACTAAAAAGACTGTAATGTTGGAGGATTATCATCTGGTTTGAATAAGTCAGACTGCCAAAGCCTCATACTAACTTTAGATAAACTTAAGTATATATGTTTGCACAGAATGAGGAATGTTGATTTTCCCCCCCATCACTTACATTACCTTGTGAGGCAGCTGGATTTACGACATCACGACATCACAAGATAACACAAGAATCCATCTTGTCAGGCTTCCACCAGTGTTGTGTCCAATGAGAGACGCTGATTGGTCTCCAGCTGCCGCACAAGGTAAGACGATGATAGACAGATGGTTCATCCATGATAGACAGATGGTTCATCTGCCAAGTATTTTTTGAAAGTGCCTGCCCTTTTCCAAACAGTTTCCAAGGACAACTTCTCGGATGGTTCTGTGGAACAAATCATCTGGCGCGCCAGGTTATCACTTACACTGAAAAAATGTAAATGGTCAATGTGCACATGAGCACATGACTATTGTTTTAACCCAGACTTGAAAAATTTGAACGTATTCTTTAAGACGAAAAAAAGTGTAAAACAACCAGTTGTAGTTTTATGGGGTGACATCAAGACTCTAAGAAATCACTGCACCCTGCCAAGAAAGAGTCCTGCACAAAATCCCCGCCAAAACCACACCTTGTTGTTTTTACATTTTGGTTTTTGAATTAATTAAATGAACGAGATATAACTCATTAATAAGTGAGCTTTAGAGGTGCTGGTAGTAGGATTTTGTTACCTTTGGACAGAGCCAGGCTACCTGTTTACCCATTTCCTGTCTTTATGCTAACCTAAGATCACCATTGCTGGCTGTAACCTTATATTTAACTATTCCTTAAAACCTTGACATTTTAAAAAGGTATAGCTGCAATGGAAAAGTACATCCCAACACTGGGATGAGAGACCTGAGATGAAAAGACAAACAGGATAGTTCAGCTTTAGGAAGTTTAGCTGAAGAGGAGAACAAGACAGAAAATGAGATGAATGAACCTTTGTCACATTTTAAACACACATGAGTGCTAAAAGACTTTCTGCATATTTGAGCTTCCTTCCTGGATTAGAGGGGTCATCATAACATTGTCAGATTTGTACAAGAGTATTATAGTACTATCACAGGAACTGACTGCACAGAGATAATCTTACAAACATTTGCTGAGCAATGGTTACCTCTTTTCACAGCCTATATATCACTGAAACCTTGTGACTCAGCTTCAAATTGTCAGCTCCATGATGAGTGTATCATTTAATTCTGCTTTGAACTAATCAATGTTTTCTGCTCTTCACACATGTGCCAAGATCCCCTTCAAGGTTACTGAAAAGCTCAACAAGAAGGGGCGGGATGTTAACATGGAGAACTCACATGATAAAGGTAGTTGATTTGTTCATGTTCTCAACCTTTTACTCAGTCAATATCTAACCTCTGGAGTAAAATAGCAATCTTTAGTCATAATCAGCTCCACAAAGAAATGACCCGTACACTGCTGGCTCTGTGAAGTCAAAAAACTACTAAACAGTGAGAATTTAACAATTAAGAGACAAAAAAAGGGAGAAAAAAATCTGAAATCCATTCCTATTCACTGTAGACGGACAGATGATGGTGTGTTTTTCCTGAACAGGTTACATTCAGTCAGTATGTATCAGACATAATGTAACACAACACCAAGGCCTCTGCTCGGTTCCCACTCCTGTTGATGCTTTATACCATTTTCATTCACCTTATCACATCTGTGGGTGATAACACAGCTCAGACTGACCCTGCTGCCTCCTTTCAGAATGTCAGGCCCTTGCTCTAGGGGGCGCTAAGTGCCACATGTCCCATTTTGTGGCGCAAAATACATTAAGTGCACCTTGAGACCCCATGTGTCACTTTCCATTTGAGAGATGGATTGAGTGCCACAAAAGGAAGAAAATGAATTTGGAATAGTTAGAATGTAATTACAATATCATTACCATATTAACTGCAGCACTTGGGACCAAATGCACTTGCATGACAGGAATGCTGAATGTGACACTTTGTGACACCCTTATAGTCTGCAATGATCTAGTTGCATCTGGTTTCCAGGAAAATAAACTACATGGAAGTACATGGATGACTATAAAGTCTGAGGAGGACAGAAGAAGTAAGATTATTTTGTATCAAGATTTGGACAATGCACTAGCTATACAATTTTAATTTTGAGGGCTTGCTCTGGAAACTGGAGTTCAGGACTGGGCTGCACCAGCTTAAGTCCTTAAATGTCAGTCTGCAGTAAGACACAACTATGTAAACAGCAAGTGACTGTACCATCACAAACTAACATAACTTTAAAAGTAACAGTTTTTAGGGGCCAAAAGATAAAATAAACTTTATCTTGGTGGATGTAGGTCTGACTTTGTTTTATTTCTATCTGCATATCTGGAGAAATATGTGTGTTTTAAAGTTAGTAGTATTCATACAGGTTACATTGAGAGGGAAATATTTGTTTATGCTAAACAACATTATTTGGTCATTTAGTCTAATGTTATTAGCATGACATTTTGTATTCTTAGGTATAGTGTGTTTTTATCTGTGAAATGTAAAGTGTCAGGTTGGACATGTTGACCATATTCCATATTACCTCCTTTACTCTTCAATCTAAACGTGTCAGATATTAGAAACTCATCTCTAAGTAAGAATTAGTTTGTGTGGTGCAACCAGTTTTAATTTAGTGAAGCCTAAATCTCCACTAAGTAAACTCTTACATTATAACTTGGCTAAGTTTGAACTTATTAACAGCTGGTGCAACCTGCTCCAGGCTTGGTTGTGTGGGAGTCTGTGTGAAACAGCTTGCTCAATTAAACAGCAGATTAATCTTTAAGGATGTATTTTGATTTCCAACGTATTAGATGACATTACAAACTTTACATTTAAAACTTTATTTCTTTATTATGGAATGCATACAGTCCATAATAACATAGTTAACAGTAAATACATTCAAAGTTACCATTTATTTTTAATTAGACAAATGAAGCAGCATCCAGAGGAAGGCGATCAACACTTGTAAGAGGAATAAAAAAGAAAGAAAATGAAAGTAGGAGTCAGATGTTGTTATAGGCTCCACCTCACATCCCTTTTGAATAGTTTCTTCCAAAAATTGGCAAGTAATTTAAACAATCATTTCTATCATGCTGGGTTGAGTCATACTGGGTTGTGCAACCCTCACTGTGATAATTAGCCTGCATTTTAAAGCAACTTCTCTGATACATGTCTTCCTGCAAAACACAGAAATGCAGACAGTAAAGTTAACTGAAAGTAAAATAAAGACAAAAACAGCCTGGCAGGGTTGCAGTAAGATTAGATAAGATGAGGTAATAATAATGTACAGAAAGGGAAAACAAATCCGTACATCCACCATCCTTCGACAATAGTTCAGCAGCAAGATCATCATGTTTAGCCCTCAGTGCTTTGCTTTATTTGAACAAAAGACTAATGGAAATCAATAGATGGTACAGACAAGACAAAGGTGAAGAGAGTGCTGAGGTAATGACGTCACTAAGTGGATTGTTGTTGTTGCACTCAGTCTCTGAGCCACTTGACAGTTTTTTTTTTCTCTCCTCAGTAACAATCAGCAGATGAGCATCAGATTATCAGGCTGAAATGTTTGTGTTTGGCCGGACATTCATCGTTGTTAACTGCTAACAGATAAAGGATGGGTCCCCATTTGGCGCATTATGTAACTCTCACCCAAACAAAGCTTACTACATCAACATAGCTTACCTAATGAAGAGAGAAAAGCAAGGAGGTCAGAAACAGAGCAGTTTTACCAAAATATTCCTTTTTTAAATCAAAATGCAGCAGCTGTTAGTGGATTTAAACAGGACCCTTGCGGTGATATGACAAAATTTCTGAGCTCAAATATGTCACTTGCAGAGATGGTCCAATCAATATTTAGCACCATCTCTCCATAAGATAAAAATGAATGAATCATATTTACAGATTAAAAGCGCAGCCTGGAGCAGCTTAACAGATAATGAGAGATCGAGAAATGAGACATCGAATTTGTTAGCTGGAGTGATTACACCCAAATGTCCTTCATGTCGTGATGTTATCAGGCTCAAAACAGAATATTTACCTGCAGTCAAAACCTTCCCAAATGCTATTAATATCTAATTTTTAATCATTTTCACTTTTTTTTGTGATAGGTGGTGAGTATGTGGAGGAAGAGGAGTAGTGTCATTACTAATAAGACACATTATATGTAATAACATAATAATAATAATGTATAATAAACTTTATTTATATAGCACCTTTCAAAACAGTTACAAAGTGCTTTACAATAAAAACAAAACACACATAAAACATAGAGAGGTTAAACACAAAGGGAGTAAAACACAAAATTAAAAATAATAAATATGAAATTAAAAACAAATTAAGGAAAATAAGCAGGCAGCTCAGGTAAAATCAGGAAATCCTTTCATATAAAAGTACGTTTTAGGAAGAAACTTGAAAGAAGACATGGACTCAGACAGCCTTATGTCCTCGGGCAGGTCGTTCCAGAGCCTCAGGGCCCTGATGGACTCTGTCAGCCTGGACTTGTGGAAAAGACAGAAGACCTCTGCTTGAGGATCTAAAACTATGCAAAGTTTCATGAGGGATTAAAAGGTTTGGAATATAATCTGGATCCTTAAAGGTAATTAATAAGATCTTAAAATAAATCCTAAAACTAACAGGGAGCCAATGTAAAGAGGCTATAACAGGTGTGATGTGATCGTGTTTCTTAGTTCTGGTTAAAAGTCTGGCAGCTGAGTTCTGTACAGTCTATAGTCATTTCAAAGTTTTTTGATACGACAAGACAAGAGAAAAGGCTGTTGTTTCTGCATCTCTAAAATTTAAAATAGATCTTATTTTTGCAATATTTCTGAGGTGATAAAAACATGATTGGACAAGCTTTGTGATGTGTTGCTCAAAACATAAATTGCTATCAAACAGGACACCAAGACTTCTTGCAACAGGCTTGAGATGTTGTGACAGGTAACCAGTAGATGTTTTGTGATATTCTGGGACCCAATAACAAGGATTTTTGTGTTATTAGAATTGAGCTGAAGAAAATTTGTCGACATCCATTTTTTTATTTAAATCAGGCAATCCTGTAGACCAGCCATTCTCAACCAGTAGCCCACAGAGTGCATCTAGTGGGTCGCAGTGGTGCCAAACGGTTAAAATTATTCTTTCTGGTAATTTACAAAGTTTACAAAGCTAGTTATTTTTATATCTAAATATACTCGAGAATTCACATAAATAAAAAACATCAAATTAAAAAGCATAATTTCAATGACCAGTTATGTTTTAATATCACCATGCCAATCACGACAAATCATAAGATAGAGACAAACATGTTTTTCCACTTCTAGCTAGCTAGCTTTCTCTGTGGATCCTGATTCAGAAGACATGTCTCTATCCACTGGGTTGGAAAATGAACTGATATCAGCAGACAGCAGCCTGAAGCTTCAGCTCACACAGGTTGACCTTGCTTCATTCTGGATACTGGCTGCCAGTCAATATCCTTCTCTGTCAAAACAGACAATCAAATTTCTGTTGCCTTTCTCCACCAACTATTTATGTGAGTTAGAGGTTTCCATTGTGACTGTCACAAAATCAAAGGCAAGGAACAAACTGAAAGCAACTTTGAATGCTACTCTGCATGTCAGCTTCTCACCCATCCCAACATGACTTGATCTCATTATTTCCCAGAGGCAAGCTCAACTGTCTCACTGAGGGTAAGCAGAATATTTATTTTGGCCATTACAGCTGACAGTGTAATAGCCAATGGCCAGTGTATATTTACGGCCTAGTTTTTTGTCATGTTGTGTTTTGTTTTGTGTTTGTTTTTGTTTTTTCCATTTATTTGGGAAGGTGGTCCTTGGAAAAATTTTAACAATCAGAAGTGGGCCTTAAGTTACAAAAGGTTGAGAACCCCTCAGCATACTGAGGTCAGTGGGTTTAACAGAGATGTACAACTATGTGTCATCCGCATAACAATGAAAAGAAATACCATGTCTACGGATGATATTATCCAAGGGGAGCATTTATAGGGAGAACAAAATTGGTCTTAGAACTGACCCTTGAGGCACACCATACTTGATATGGAAAAAGGAAGCCAAGAAGTTTGACAAATGTGATCAGAACTAGTCTAATACAGTACCAGATATGCCCACACAGTGCCTCAGTCTCTCTAAAAGAATGCCATGATCACTTGTGTTGAAGGCTGCACTTAAGTCAAGCAGCACAAGAATTAAACACATGCCTGCATTAAAAGGTCATTAGTGACTTTGAGAAGGCCTGTCGCAGTGCTGTGATACTGACAGAACCTGATTGAAACTTTTCAAAGATACTATTGTTTTCAACAACAGCAAGAAGCTGCTTTGAAACATTTTTTTTTCAAGAATCTTAGAAATAAAAGGCAGTTTAAGAAATCTGATGATAGTTATCTAGGAGAGTAGGATCAAGCCCAGGTCTTTTTTAGGACTGGTTGAACACAAGCAGTTTTAAAGTAATCTGGGACACAACCAGTAAACAGCAAGCTGTTCAAAGTAGAAAGCAAATGGGGCCCAATACATTCCATTACTTCACATAAAACCTTTTAGTTTTTATTTGATCCATTCATCCTGACCCATTCATGTTATTGAATGACCCATTCATATTGTTGAATGAATTGGTTTTAATGACTTGAGCCAGTAATTAAAAAAAAATGTTTCTGTCTGATCTGAAGAGCATCTCTGAACACTCAGCACTCAGCAAGAGGAAAAACAAAGGAAAAACACTCGTCAGGGTGTGTCAATGAACACATTAAGGGAGCTATTGTACCATCACTGATGTGCAGTACATTTTAGTCTCTATGTGCGTGTAGGGGGGGGGTTGTCTGTATTTTCAGTCTTCGCAGTAATCTGCAGGCAGGTCAAGTGGAGATAATGATTATGTTTGTATCCTGAACTGTCCTTAAACCACATTGAAAGTCAGGAATATCGGAACATAATTTAGCATATTAAAATAGATGATTATCCACATATGAGCACATATGAAAGTGATAACAAATAAATAAACATGGAAGCATCAGGCAACAGAACAACAGCAGTCCAAAGAGAATAAAGGCTGCATAGGAAAAAAAAGAACAAGATTAAGGCGTTTCCTCTTGAGATGCCTTGTGGGCACTGACTGCAAGAAGCTCTTTGTGTGTTTGTGTGAGACATTAGGGGTCGTAATTGAGTTGGGCTGAACAAGGCCAATGACTAAAGCAAAAAGGTCAGTGGCTGGAGTTTATTGGGTTGCCGTTTGGAAATGCTACTAAACCCTGGAGGCTTTGACCATTTGCAACAAATCACTTCCGACAGATAAACCATCAGCTGCTATTTGTGGAAGCATAACATTTACTTAGAGGACACGAGGTTGTAGGTTCAAGCTTCAGTGCGCAAGTTAAGAGATCATTGTTCAACACTTAGTGAAGCAAGACTCAACGCATGGGACGTTACATGCTTGCGAGTTACAAAACTGGAAATGACTGCTTTTAGGCTCTGGATGATTCCCCTTGTGTGGTCACAGTCTGACCCCGTAATAAACGTAATATTACGTTTAATATTAACATACTTCAGCATAAACAGTCTGATGTGACATTCATTATGTCAGAACAGTGTCTCTCAAGGTAAGCAAAGCAAGACATTTAACCTACATATGACTAATTTCAGTCTCCTTTATGCTTTCCATTGCTCTGCCAGACACTACCTGAAGAACATGTGCCGCTGTAATCTAATCTACTGCTGCGCAGAATGAGAATTGATTGAAACAAGAGCAAAAGAGTGACATGAATAACAATATCATGTAGTGGGAAAGGACAATTAGCAGATCGATAGTCAGGGGGAAATAATGTTTGTCAAAACAGTAAAATCAATGGATTTGTGATAAAAATGTTAGATGCATTAAATTAACCTTCTCGAGCAAATGTAGCAGATGACGCAGAAGTGGAAAGTTCTTCAGTAACAGGTTTTGTTGTTGCTGTATTTATGTACATGTTTGGAGTGACATTTCTTCTCTTTGCTAAATTCACTTCAGTAAATTGTGTTCAAGTTGACTGGTTATTGACATTTCACTTGATATATTAGCTTGACATTGGATGCACTGCCATTTTTCTTTTGGCTGCAGTTTTTGAGGTTGACTACATGAAAAGAAGAAAGTTTAATTTTTGTGAGAGTATAATGAGATTTGATAGTTTACAGTAATGGTTGGGTTGTTGAATTAATTGATTTTTGTGTCCACTTGGGGGCAGTGCAACAAGCTGTAAAGAAAGAGTTGACATAATATCTTCATGGGGAAACTTGTTAGCCAACAGCTTCCAATTTATATGTCCAGTAACAGACTGCAGAGTTTAGTTTTGCTCTCCACTAATTTATGAGAAAAATTATCTGGCTATTTAGCAACTAAATGCTCCATTATGTTCACCAATTAGTCCCTAACTTTGTCTTTTTGTGCTGGACAAGTAGCGTACAGTGGGGTTTTCAGAGATTTATTGCCGAAAACACCTGATGAGAGCCATGAGAGTGAACCAAAACAGTAAAAATGTGGGCTGTAAAACCAAAACTATAAGCTGAAAGATGCTAAAATGCTCTGTAGAAATGAGAGGAACTGCAAAATCAGGTGATAGTTGCAGCTTTAAGTTCCACAGTGCAGCCTTAGACAGTTACTTTAATTTTTGTTTTTCCCTAAAATATGAAAACTTTCCTTATCGACTGCTCACACTAACTTGAAGAAAATAATTTTCCCTCCTTTGAATTGAGGAAATTGTTTGTCTCAGTGACCGCACAGAGTGCATTGCGCTTGTGAAGGGACAGAGATCTGTTAGCTAGCCGCTGAAGACTTGCCTGTGGCTCAAACTGTTAAATGGTCATTTGACATCCAAGATATTCAGAGCTGCACAGTGTGCAATTCACTGAGGTATAATAATTACTTACAATAATGTATCTAATATTCCTGGCGAATTATTCATGCATTCTGTGGCAAGAGTTTCTCGTCTGGCCTAAAAGTGCGACTGCTTGAAAATAATCCTTTCTCACGGTTCCTGCATAATTTATGAAATTTATCCTTTATTTCTAGTTCTGACTTGTGTGAAAGCAGCGGTGAAATCACTGATCAACTACTAAAAAGCATAGGGGGGAAAATGACCTTGCATGAATATTTAATCAGACTGAGTTGTTTGAATTTGTTTTCTGACAAGTATGTATAAGACAGACAAAGCGAAGCAGCCAGTTTGATTAGAAAGTACAAATTATTTATTCATTAGAGGTAATTTTCTAAGAGATGGAGCAGGAGATTTCAGATAATTGAAGCGGTACAAAGAGTAGAACAGATGGGTCCTGGATCTTGATATACAGTTTTTGTTATTTGAACCCAATGTGCATGTGAGTCTGGATACAGTGGGGCTTATACAGTTTTGTATTTGCATGAAGGCACTGTTTATATGCTTACAGTACATTCCTAAATAGACCGACAGTGTAGATAGCAGAGCTGATTTTAAGTCCTGTCAAAGGAAGTCACAAGTCAAGTCTCAATACTTGTCAAATCACATTAGAAGTCAAGCCTCAAGTCTAATCCAGACATGTCTTATGGTGCCTACAGACTGTGAGATTTCAACAATCTTATAAGTTTACTGCAAGCCACACTGTGTGACACGGATCTAATAAACATGGGTACATCATGTTTGATGTATGGAGACACCTGCTGAATCGTAGGCTACAACGCAAGTCAACGTACAAGGGACCAAAATATACACTGTGGGACCCAAAATCCTACAGTCTATACCTGGCTTTAAGTCAATTCTCAAACTCTTTCTCAACCTTGTAAAAGCAAGTCTCATGTCACATCTTGTGAATGAAAGTCACAAGTCTCAATTGTTGTCACAGCTAGTCTCCAGTCTGAAGGCTTGTCAGATGTCATCTTAAGTCAACTGTCAAATCTTGTCAAAGTAAGTCTCAAGTTACTGCGTCAAGTCATAAATATACTTGAGCAAATTTATGTTGAGCAGCTTCCTTTCAAAGTTGTATCAGCTGCATTTATTAGATAACTGAGACCAAGTCCACTCCTTGTAGAGGCCTAATAATGAAATATTAAAGTGTCGTGGTCATACAAGACCTGCCTGTTGCTGCCCTGATTATTTTTTGCTCTGAGATTTTACCAGGTCACGACTTGAGCCTTGTTTGCAAAAATGTTTTTTCAAATCATTAGTGAGTCCAGTCTCACAGTAATTGAGTCTGAGGTCCTAACCTATGTGACTTAGGTCTAACTTGAGTCCAGGTCTCAAGTCCGCAGCTCTGGCAGACAGATGGTGGTACTGAATTAGACAGACCTGTGGTGTGTTCACTGTTGGTGGGCACAGTGGGAGATATTAAAAGTCTGCTCAGAAGATCAAAACTGCTGTTTCCTTCATTAAAAAATGGGCACCACAATTACACACAAGCTGTCTGTGGATTTGCATACTTCATTAAACTACTGCCACCAGTTTCTCAATGGCATTCACATTAATTTATTTATATCAATATTTGACCGCAGAGACAGCCAATTATGCTTTATTTCTCTGCTCTCTCCGGCTAAATTTAATGAGTAAATGAGTTTCCGAGAAACACTTCGCTGCACCGTATGGTTTCGTTCCAGGTCAGTGAAGTTAATGTCCATAGTGTGAGTGACTGTGTGACAAGTCAATGTGAATCATGTCGCTCTGAGATGTGGCTATATATCACCATCTTGAAAATATGTGGAGCAGGAACAATCCCTATTAATAGTCTGTGTGTGCGGAAGCTTTTCATTTGGACCTTTTACAGGCTGATCTGTGACACACAGTGAGAATTATGTGCCACTGTGTTTCTCTTCCAAAGCTTTTATACTGCAAGATCTTTTCCTGCAAAGACGTTTCAACTGCGGATAAAGATCCAAGTCTCTGATGGCCAGCTCTGGTCCTGTGGCCTCGTCCATGCGGGCTCTACAGGTGAGGTACAAATACTGTGAGCAAATATGCAATGTACTATTAGAAAATTACCAATCAATACTTCTGTACCACAGTTTCAACAATTATAAGCTAAACAAAGGTTAATATTTGTGTTTGATTCCACAGGTGTTCCTGTTATTATGTCCATCTCCAGTATGCAACAAAGGAACAGGAAAAACATCAGTGCAAGGTAAAGATGTTGTGATGTGGCTGCATTGTACTGTAGGTCATCATTAAGTAAATCTGAATAGACTGATATGGATTTGTTTCCAAATCTAAGTTACTGTGACATAAAACAATGATAAACTAGTTGTGTCTTGTAAAGCACAACCTCAGTTACCTTGAACTATATTTTTTTCTTTTTTGACTAGTTAGCTTGCCACACAGCAAACTAATTTACTATGGCAAAAAAAGCTAACTTTAATGTGAACCTTGGACATCAACTACTAACTCTAGCATCTAAAACTATTAGTGAGCATGCAATGAAATGTCAAAAATGGCACCAAAATTCACCATATCTGTTCTATACAACTGAAATAGTAAAGTGCATTTGAGTATTTTTCATTTAAAAATGTTGTTCAACAACTGCAGATGTCTAATATGGCTACCAAAGCCTAAAAGTGTATTCATATATGTATTTATTCATTACAGGGAGCATTGAGATCTAGTTGTCTGTATTTTTCCAGGAATTTTTAACTCATATTTTAAAGTCTTAGTACAATACTGACATGTTTTATGCATGTTGAAAGTTATTCGTGGCTATGATCATCCCGACAAGTGATACTGACTGTGCTGTAAGAGATGGGGGTCAAAATCCTCAGTCCTTGATCTGTGCAAAAATGCATTCTGAAGATCATATAAAACTAATATCTGGAAAGTGTTTTTAGAACAAAATTCCTTCTTTGTTTACTTGCACAGCCACAGTGGAGGGATATGTCCTGTAAGTCGCATGTAGGTCTGATGCCGGGGCAAAACACCTGCAATAAACCTAAAGCTACTTACTCGATTGCAAGGACAAAGACACTGAATTGATTTGACTGAGACTGTAGATTTGGTCCCATATCTTTTACAGTGCATTGGCTCTAAAAATGTATCTCTTCATGTTGAGTGACTAGGAAAAAAATCCAAACTTATCCTTTATTTTGACAACATGTGATCAGTGTTAACTACTTCATACATCAGTCCATGTTGAATGAAAAACAAACACATTGATTGTAAGGCTGCTTTATGTAATATAGTACCCAACTGGTTTACAACTGTACATGGGGGAGGGAATCCCGCATAATCTAGCTCTAAAAAAAAACTGAATACACGCATCAAAGCAGTACTGTAGTTATAATTATAAATAATTTACAAGAAAATAGTATTACAAGAAAAAAAATAGTGCCTTAGGAGGCAGGCACTTTCCTTGAACTCTTTCCATACATCTTTACTGTACATACGTTATGTCTTCACATGTATTTTTTATAACAATCCACATCACCTTGATAGAAATAAAATGTATTTACAGATATCAAAATAGAGTATGGGGCAAAAACAATATAATGACTAAGATGGGTAGCTCTAAAAATACAAACCAATTTTTAAATAATATGCCAATGTGTACACACACTATCAGGAATAATAATAAAAGAATGCCATTGTAACCATTTCAGTGGCTTCATGGTTAAACAATCTCCAAACTACTTTTCAAATGCATAATTTTGAAACATTAAGGCCAAGAGTGCCAGAGTCAGTTATAGGACACATTAGCTGTTGCTGAGTGATTTTTAAAAATCCTGTAATTTTCTCCTTTTGCATTATTTATGAACAATTTTCCACAGTAATTCCCCTTCCATGTGAACTGTGAAGCAGAAAATAAACAATAGCAGCATTGAGATTCTGTTCATATGATATACACCAATTCATTAGTTACAGCCAGGCAAACAAAACTTATCATGCAAAATGTGGAAGAATGAATGCAGAACCATTAATTATCCTGCTCTTACATATACAAACAGAAATCTTGTGAGATAGTCTGAATTTTGCAGCACTTTGAGTAAGACAAATGGAAAGACCCCCCCCATCCCACCAAATTTGAATATACTGAAGAGTTTCTACAAGTGTAACTACATGTGGAATCACTGAGGAATAAATGAGCGTAAACTCCTTGCGAGAATAAACACCATTTCTGCTTCCTCCCCTGTTGCCACCCTGCCTCGTTCTCCCAAACAAGGACAAATACAGCATATTGCATGTTGTTAGGGTAGCCCGAGTGAGCTGTGAAATGCCTCTGCTCTGGGGGATTTAGCAGAACCGGTGACTCAGCTCAGCTGGCACATCTTCCTCCAATTTAGCCTGAGGCTCCAGCACTGACATAATGCCATTTAATGAGATGCCACTAAGGAGGGACCAAGATTGAAATGTTGCTCCTGATCCAGTGCCAAACCTTTTCAAGGAGGCTTCATCTTAATGCCGCTTTATGATTACAGAAGTCAAAATCTATGAAAATGCACATTTAGGCGAGTATGAGTACATTTGGTGGAAGGAACTTCCAAAATAATCTGTATTCAAAAGATGGAATCCCACAGTAAATCTGTGAGGATATTTCAGGAACAGTCTGGACTGGAAAAAGCCCCTCAGAGCCATGTCAGATGGATGTAGTAGGCTTGGTGCTTTGCGGAAAAACATCCTGCTGAGATCAACAGTTCAGTGGTGAAGAAGTCAATGTGGCGTCCCCTTTCTTCTCAGCTCCAGAGTGTGCAAGCCCTCCTGTCGACCCAGGGCATGCTGCGTGCCGACTTTGTGGGCTGTCTCTGTGGCAGTGATGTCAATCTGGGCGTACTTGGTGGAGCTCTTCCCTGTCGGGACACAATACAGAACCCTTTTAACTTGGAATATTCATCACCAGAGCGCTCCACACTCTCTTGTTTGGCTTGCTAATGAGAAAATTAAAGGAATAGTTTTAAAATTTTGGGAAATACAGTTATTAGCTTTCTTGTCGAGAGTTAGACAAGAAGATGGATACCATACTCATCTGTACGGTACATCTGGAGCTACACCCAGCCGTCGGTTAGCCTAGCTAGCATAAAGACTGAAAACGGCTAGCCTGGCTTTGTCTAAAGGTAACAAAATCGACCTACCAGCAATTAACACCTTATATATTGTTTGTTTACTCTGTAAAAAATCATCATGTCAGGGCTCTATGGGGGTTTTGGGCATTGGGTCCATTGCCTATAGAGTCTGTCCACTGACTATGGTCGCTAACCCGGATCACTGGTTACTACCATTAGGGGCGCTGAAGCTAGTGTTCCAGACCAGTTAGTGAGTGGTCTCTGTGGTCCTAGTCCTCCTTCTCCCTTCTCTGGCCATGTTGGCAACACTGTTGAAATAAATGTCAGAAATCATAATCCTTTATCTAGGCTTAGTCTATATTGTCTATATTCTTATTGTTGCACTGTATATTGCATTTTGTGTGGTTATACCACTGACTGTATAGAAATATTATTTTTATTATATTTATTTATATACAGTCAATGGCTTATACCTAGATAGCAATAAATCTATCTATCTCTCTTATTTAACTGTTTATAAATATGAATTAGTGGTCCATATGGTTATTGTGGTCAGGACCAGATGTTCAGTGGTCCGTCAGGTGGTCCTAATCCACTGCACACTTCCTCTGTCTTACTTTTCCTTCTCCCCTCTCTCTCCTTTGGCTGTGTGGTATACTTTTGTTAGATATTAAAGCACTGTTTTTGTTATTGGAGGAAAAAAAACACCACAAATTTTTAATATTTTGGCACTGTGTATTGCATTTTGTGTAGTTATACCTAGATAGTAAAAAATCTATCTATCTATCTATCATCACACAAACAAATACAGTACAACAATAACAATACAATCAAGACCTAATCAACAACAGAATATAATTCATCAAGAAAATATTATAATTAGTGGTGTTTATTTGTCTCCATCAACAAAAACAATGCATTAAAAGCTAACAAAAGTGTACCACACGGCAAGAGGAGAGAGAAGGGAGAATGAGGTGATAAGACAGGGGAGGTATGCGGTGGATTAGGACCACAGCTGGTCCAGACAAAGACCATTTGGACCACTGGTTCATATTTATAAACACTTCAATAAAGTAGCTACTCACATGCTAGATAGATAGATTTATTTATTACTATCTAGGTATAACCACACAAAATACAATATAAAGTGCAACAATAAGAATAACACAGCCCGAGAAGGGAGAGGGTGGACTAGGACCACAGAGACCACTCACTAACTGGTCCGGACCACTAGCTTCAGCGCCCCTAGTGGTAGTAACCAGTGATCCGTGTTAGCGACCATGGTCAGTGGACAAACAACTGAATTGGCTACAACCCCTGCTGCTGAAGCTTGAAAACCTCTTGCTATATCTCAATAATTCTGCAAACTTTTAAAGAACAAAGCACATTTTTGTTGGAGCTGACAGATAAAACAGCTGCTGAATCATCTGGAAAAAAAAAAAAAAAACACATCCAGAATTTCTACAAGTGATGAAAACAGCCAAACAAACACGTCAAGACTGAGTTCAAAGTGAAGTGGATCTCTGCCCTCTCTGCCAGCATGATTGCTTAATGTATGTGTGTGAGCGCGGGTGAGCGTTGCCACACAAAGCAGAAGAAAATGCAAATGATTCAGCTTTTAAAATTCTCCTCATGCACTGAATAGTCTGCCATATGCACGCCACTGGCATTACCATAATTCGGTGCCCTTCCTTGTGTGAAAATCAAATAAGCGCAAGATGTCAAGGTTTAATCGCAGATGCAGGATCACCCCGCTTGTGCATGAGTATCACTAAAGTGCATGTCACTGTATCTCTGTCTGCTGCTGGAGTTATATGTCTTACAGTCTCATAAAGTAAAGAGGAATTCAAAACCAGCTCCCCACAACACATCAACAGTCCATGGAGGAGGATCCCATCAGAGCCGGTGAATTCACAGCTGTGATCTTAATGCCCTGTGACCCCCTTTCAGTGGCGAGATGGGACACCCCTCCTCCCAGGTGACAGATTAATGAGGCTGCATGCCGGGATATAAGCTGTATTGCTGACATCAGATATTAACCTCTCTCATGTCAAGGCTCGAGCGTTCCTCGTATTCCTGAGGGCAATGATGCTAATAGCCGACTTGTCCGTCAATTACAGTTCACTACCATCATCTCCGATGACAAGGACTCAGCTGTCTTTTAGTGAGACGAGGGGAAATCAGCTCAAATGGTGAGAAGCGATTCCTGTAACTCTGACGAGGTGAAATGGAATTACAGAGCAATCATGTATCTAGAGTGTCTTGTCATCCTCGCTTGATATCGATATTCTGGCTCTTTTCAATCTGTCTGAAGGATTTGAACAGAAAATGTGTCATTTAAAAGATGAATTTCCACAACGCGCCGTGCATCAGAACATGAGCACATATAAGAAAACCTTGTGCGCTGTATGAACAAAGACATGAGCATAAGGCTACGGCTGAGGTCACTTTGCTTTGATTTTAATTTATTCAGACAGCAGATTTTTTTTCTCACATTCAAACTTTGCATTACAAGCTGCTCACATCTTATCTATAAAAAAGATCCCCATTAGAAATTCATGAGAATTTAATTCATCAATTTCTAACAGAGATATGAATATATAAAAGCAAAAAGCACAAATTCTTTTCAAGTTCGTTACAATGATGATGATTGGCATTTAGAGTGTGTCCATTGAGGGCCTGTTTGCACAGATTTATGCAATGATTAAGATTTATACAGTCAAACAGTGAGTTGATATAAACTAAGTAGGGTTTAATATAAGCTTCTAATAACAGGAGTGCTGTGTGCCTAGTCCAGCCACTAATGTCACTAAAGTATATAAAATTTGGTGCAGAATTATCATTTCAAAGAGGGTAAATACAATACTGCAATATCACTGATATTACCTGAATATTACAACTCCACTCTAGAGCTGTGTATCACCTGAAATGTTTCTATAAAGTTTTATACCAAATACCATATACTTAATACTTTACATACAAATTATTTTCTTTACACATAACAATAGGAGCCAAAGTCTTCAAATGTTAAATGTTATCTAAACAAAATCATTCATACAAGAATTTCAAATAAAATAGTCTAAAATTGGTTTAAAAAAAAATAGATTTAAATCAGGAAATATCTCATTAAACAAGATCAAGAATCTACAGTCATGCTAGCAGCTCTGCGAGGCGGCACCAAATTTCATGGAAAACCGAAAATGTCAAACTCATGGTGGCACTAGAGAAAAAAGGGGATCAAGGGAATCACAAAAGTTTGTAGGATTCACACAAAATTCAAGGTTCCTAAACACTGAACTCATCAAGAGACATTTCACTTATCTGAGATATTTCTCAGGATAAGTGAGAACTTCCACCTGCTATGACTGTCTGTACAAAATGGTAATCTGTCCAATAGTTGTTGCGATATTTCAGTCTGGGCTGCCCGACAGACAGATCCCTAGAGCCGCGCTTCTAACACGGTTAAAGATAAGTAAACAAGATTGAAACCAAGCAGGTAATCAGGGCCAATTTTTGGGTTCACACATTTTGATTGGTACCAAAAAAAACTACTGAGATTCAACACTCAGCCCTAGTATCATTTACAAATTTGTGATAGTTCAGAGGAAATAATTGAGAAACGGATGACTGTAAGTAACAGGTCAAAACAGCTCTTCAGAGATAAAGGAGCAGAAAGATGTTGAGCAATGTGTTATCAGTTACTTATCTGCAATTACTCTTGCAACATTTCAGGGGAAAAACTGAAATCCTAAAGAGAAATGTGTCCAGAGAGGCTGGACTGATACCAAATAAGAAACTGTTAACAACAATGTGTCAGGAAGTTAGTTTATGATCTTGTTTGTTAGTACTCTTGATACTCTGGTACTAAGTGATTTTCTGATGCATCTTCCTACACAACATTAACAGTAGATTTTCCTCCACAGCTGGTGTTTTCTGTCCCACCTGTTCAACACGGCTGCTGTCTGAACAAGTCTGGAAGCTTTGGTCATGGTGATTTAGATCAGATCACTGTTGCTTAACAGATCAGCGCTTTTTCTTATTAGAGGTTATTTCAGTTTCGTTCTTACTCTGTGCTGGCAGATGTGCGGCGGTCCCTCGGGTGCCTGGCTCCTGCAGCTCCAGTTCCATGTAGTTGAGCTGCTTCTTGGATGTGGGACTGACAGGAATATTTACGTATGTCACACCTTCACCCCGAGGCCTTTCAGGGAGCGGTGCCTCCGGAGGGAAAACGAATACTGCTCCTGTCAATGCAAGAATAACGACTTGTTAATAATAATAATAATAGTAACTAAAAGCCATAAAATAATAAACATCATAAAACACAAAGGGAGTAAAATGCAAAAATATTAAGTCAAGTAAAATAAGCAGGTAGCTCAGGTAAAATCAGGAAATGCTTTCCGATGAAAGAAGACACTGACTCATGCTGCATTCAGGTGCTCCTCAGATGCTCCCATTTCCCCGAGTTCGGTGTGTGACTTCTGTCTGTTCATGAGCTTTTTAGTCATAATGTGGAAACAATATGGACGCTACAAAGACGATGTGTTGTATTTTGTCCCAGACTTGTTGCTGCACCAGTACATTCCCTAAAACAACTAAAATATTGCTTTACCTGACTTGTTATCAAGGTTAATGCTAATAAATAATCTAGGTCACTCTACTAACAGTTACAACCTAATACCATATTACAAATTACATGTGAGCAAAAAATTGATATGCAATACGTGAATTAGTAAAAACTTTCTTGCCATCAACTGAACATTTACTTTTGTTCGCCGTGTTTCTGTGTTTATGACGTCAACTTTCAGCAAGTCGTGTACCAAAATCTTGATTTGACTTGAGGGGGCATTTATGTAAATTATCCCAGTCGGGAACTAATTTTTATTCCAACACCAACTGAGTGCCACATCAGACAGCCTTGTTTCCTTGGGCAGGACGCTCCAAAGAGCAAAGGCTCTGTCCCCTTTAGTTTTCAGCCTGGACTCCGGAAAAGACAGAAGACCTCTGTCCTAGGATGTCAAACTACGCAAAGGTTCATGGGAACCATGGATTAAAAGGTCTGAAACGTAATCTGGAATCAGGTCATAAAGAGTCTTAAAGGTAATCAATAAGATCTTAAAATCAATCCTAAAACAAACAGGGAGCCAATGTAAAGTGACAAGAGAAGAAGACAAGAGAAAAGGCTGTTGCAATAATGTGGGGGTGGGGGGGCTGATAAAACATGATTGGACAAGCTTTGTGATATGTTACTCAAAACATAAATTGCTATCAAACAGGACATCAAGATTTCTCGCAATAGGCTTGATATATTGTGACAGGTAACCTGTAGTGAAGTAATGAAGCTCAGGTTTGTTCATTTGTGTCAGTGCAGCTTCGTCAGTAGCATAGCCATATTCTCCTTAAAGCTGTGAACCTTGGTGTTGATTTATCTTTTTACTTTTAGAAACAAATTCCATCGAAGAGACCAGCAACCAACTCGTTTCGGTAACAAGTTTTGTCTGTGTAGCCTGATAAGTTATACTGCATCTCCCTGCCAAATAACTCCAACCATCCAAAAACCATTAAAAACACATTAAATAGCTGTGCAGTTGTATCTGGACTACAACTCTTTCATTCTTTCATGAGCATGGGCAGTGGATTTTATAGCATCTATCATAAAGAAGCTTTATGTCAGGCAGTGTTTTGCTTGAGGATACAGTTTTGTTCACACTCCTGAGAGGACGTCTCTGCACCGGCTGTGTTCATTGTAATTAGAAATATGTCACCATCATGCAACAGGATGGCTCTTTTATGTGTTTGTAACTGTTTTTGGACAATAATATAGATCTATTGCACACAGCAGCATGAATTCTACCAGATTGTGGCTACACAGACAATATGTAGCAGGATAAATTCATTGTAGGTTTTCATTTTTTTCATAGGATTTATTGACAATCGTAAAAAGATAAAATAAAACCAGCCTTATCCTTAGGCGGTAATTATTTGTAACATTTTTTTCTAACATTAATCAAAAGCAAGAATATCTCCCCTCAAGATGGACTAACTCTTGAATAGTACTTACCAAGAGCCTCAAGTCAGTTAGATTAATTAAAATACAGGTATCTGTAATAAAGTGACTATATGCAGGCAGCGACATTATCCAGTTCCAGCAGTAAAGCGCAGAAGCAGATACTGGATCAGCAGTTAGACTGGAACACATTGTATCCCACTGAATTGCCCTTTTCTCCCCCAGAGGCTAATTGTGCATAATTAGCTGATAGGTCCCAGGGATAAATTATGAGATGCATTATGGTCATTTTGTGCAATGGGGCAGTAAAACACTCACTTATTGCCTTTTTAATTCCACCATCGAGCGATCCTGTCAATTCTGTTATGCTGCTGTAAACTTTATGCAAAGCTCCATATGCAATATTGAATGCCTGAGACATGTGAAAACATACTGGTGCATTTACTGACCAGTATGTCATGTTTTTCTTCAAAATCCTGATAAGCTGATACCTTTATTATTCCAATAAACCTTATACAAGAGCAGCTACATGCTGGTAAAAAAAAAAAATCCAGCCTAAATATATTTTTTATGTAAATGTTATTCATTGAAAAAATGCCAAAATGCCCCTACTTTAAAAATATATAAAAAACAAATGCAGATGAGTTCATTTCTTTTTCCTCCCCAATATCTGCTGCACCAACAGAGCTACAAAACAACGCACTAAACTTCTCTATTTAAAATGAGTAAATCAATGTTTAAAAGTATGTACATTTGTGCAATTACTCTAAGTCTAATGTATTCAAAAACAGACTAATTAAAGTTGACTACAGTTCAACTTTGACCTGATGTTGAAGACAAACGGTATCATATTCTGCGTAATAACAGCCAGTGTTTCAAGAATCCATGCAACTGATCAAATAGTGCAGTCCGCAGGAAAAAAAAGGTGTGAAGTAAAACTGACAAGAAATGTCGCCTCAACCCATTTTAACTGAATAGCTTTTCCTGTCAAACACATAAATTACAGCCACGGTGTTGCCTAAAGTGCTTTGTCTGTGTAATTTATTGTGCTTGATAGTTGGTTTCCAGTGACAACAGGAAGCCCCCGATAGCTTTACCCGTCATAAACCTAACAGCCACCCAGGATAAAGAGGTGCAGAGTAAAGTTCATTGCTGGCTGAATAAATACTGTTTGCCACTGAACAGCTGGATTAAATTTATCTACAGTACAATGCTGCAAAAATGGCAACAACCTTCAAAAAACAGGGGTACTTCTGTTGGTGAAAAGCAAATATAAGCTCAGTTTCTCCTGAACATTTATTTGTGATGTTACCTCTGTGCAAATATAACAACTGAGAGACAATAAAGCCAAATAAACTCACACACTGCTGAAATTACATTTATTGTTTATAGGAATCACCACCGACCTGTAAGCCTGTAAGTTGGTGAGTGTTAACTTTAAACCAAAGACAAGTGTGTTACCATCAATTAAGTTCCCCTATTTAGCATTTTAAACTGCATAAAAACATTTAATAAATGTTTATAACACATTATAATGTAGTTGTAAGTAGATATAAACATTTATTAATGCATTTTGCTGCTGTATAAACAGATAATAAATGACACCATAGTAAAACATAGTTGTAATAATGTAAATTGTGTCTTCATGAGAAGACAAGTTGGAATTGTTGACAAATGCTATACATTAATAAACACTTAAAACATGCTTATATCTGGTTATAAGTACATTATAGTGTGTATATAAACTGCATATAAATGCATAAATGCCAATGGAAGTATAGCTGTTACAGAAAAAAACTACACACTCCACTGACTAACATCTCCACCAGCTATCATACAAAGTTGTGATAAAAACATCACTGACAAGCCACTACAGTTACAAATCCACCAAGCCATTTCTTGTCCTCTCTATGGATCTACCACCTTCTTTCTCTGATCAACAATTTCACACTTATTCAGGTTTTCCATCCCCCCCAAAAAAGAAAGTTAACCTACAATTCAATAAACAAAGAGCTGAGACTCTTACTGAGATCCTCCACCAGCACTTCACAATAAAACACGCCGTATGGAAAGGAAACATAAATGCTGCTGATCTTGTGTCAGTCACTGTGAGAGTGCTGACGTTTGAAGATAAAAGAGAATATCTAGATGACTGAAAAATAGATTTTATAACTGCGTGTGCCGTCACGTGTGAGACAGTCCCAACAGCAGTTGCAGTGCAGCAACAGAAAGCAGTTCATACTTAGGGCATTAACAGCTCGAAACAAGAAGATAATGGTTATTATAGACATCTAACAGTAAATACAGTGAAATAAACATATTCCTTTAAGTAAATAATGCTCCATCACATGTGTCAAGATCCTACTGTATTCTGAAACACTTTATAAACACATACACATTCTCACAGTAACCTTAAAGATAATCATGATTTAATTGTATCTGTATTGTTACTGGTGTTATACAACTACACTATGATGTAGATGCAGTGCTGTAAATGCTGTGCAGAAGCTGTGTAATATGTAACACTTGGGTACAAAAAAAGATTTCACCTGCTATTGACTCTTACTAAGTGACAGCGGGTAGTGGCCATTACCCGCAACTCTGAAGCATCAACCCCAAGGAACACTCGTACAATCAGTGGGAGGCCATTAGACGCCAGCAGAGTCTCGGCGGGTGCAGCCTTTGGCAACGTCTAACAGCCCTGATTCCTAATTGATCAGACACCAACCAGCCCTTGCAGAAGTGCACTGTTTTATAATGGGTGCCATTACAACGGTGGGTTCGCCCACAGCTCAAGGCTGGGGGGGACTTTGCGATAATACACTTTGCGAAGCCTCTAGGGGAGATGTTTGAGGCGATACCTGGCTGCACTTAGTGACCTGAATTCAAAAAGTCAACTGCTTCTGAGGGGAAAACACAAGTCTAATGACAGCTGTGTCTTCAGGGTGAGAGACATGTTCAAGTTCGTTTTCAGCCTTTCACATGTTATTGTAGCAGACAGACATTAAGCTGTGGTGTGGAGTTGAAAACATGCCTGAGTGGATCCAATGGAGTCAAGATTGTGCTCAAAATGCCAACATTTGAGACACATATTGCAGTTTTCTCATAAAGTAGAACACCTACAGTCTAAGTCCACATTTGATACATCATATTTTTACTTCAGTTAAAAAGATTACATAAAGATTACTTGTATGACCCTAACCTCCATTGGAAATGGTAATGCCGAATGCTAAAAGAACGCTGCCATGAAGATGATTTTCTGAAATGTTTACCCTCTTTCTCCGCAGTTTGGAAAACCCAATGACCCTTCAACATCGTCTTTGTCGCTGTTAAATCCAACCATGCCCTGGGAGGGATTGTCAGCCGTGGCCTCCCCCTCTAAACACAGCAGTGCCAGCTGCGTCTTTCGACCTTGCGACCCTTGCTCCCATGAGCAGGTGCACAGACCGACCAGTAAGTAGTAACAAGCTCGCTGGATTCCCCCTTGCAACTCACGACCAAGCCACAGGTAACATAGCCAGAGATTCAAGCCTGGTCTCCATGGTAGTGGGTAAATTTTATCCAAAGTGTGACCCCCAGATGTTGAAATTTTGAAAATTTCTCACCTAAAAGCAATTACGTAGACAAGAGCAATTCTAAATACACCAAAGCAACCAGATTAAACCCTTACCCTTGAGACTAAAGGCCCCTATACACTGTGCAACAGTGGGTTTTCTCTTATGAACAGTGGTCCTAGATTGCACTGTGAGACATGTCCACAAACGGCCAATTTTAAGAATTAGGGAACATAAGCAGCCAGCATCAACTCTGACAGCATCCAAAACTTAGCACCAAATTCCCACAAAGTGACAGCTGCCATGACTAACTTCTACAAACCAGCCAACATGACGAAATGATTCAAAATGCACTCACTGAGATCTCTATTCTGTATACAGGCACCTGCTTTGTATAAAGCAACTACCTTTGATATTCTATAAAATATACAGGTGTGTTTGCCTGTCTATGCCCTTGCTGCGCTGTCTTAATTTAATATACTGAGGTGAGTAGGTTCATTCTTTTTATTATTGTTCTTATTCTCCCTCTTTTGTTTCTCGGTGATGTTATTTTATTCCCTGTGTTATTTGTTTGACTCTCTTCAGTTATTTGTATGTTCATGTTAAAAGAAAAAGGGTGAACAGCCAATGTGAGAGTTTAAATTTGCTCTATTCTCTCAATAAAAACAGAACTGTCCAAAAAAACAACTGACTCACATTTTTGAATAAGATAACTGTGGTAATGGTATAGTCAAAGCTTGTTTTCTGTTTTGCTGCATTTTAAAAACATGAATATAGCACAGATTGATTGTACCTTCATAAAATAGTGCTACAATTCATCAGGAATTCACTGCACATCTGACATGCCTCAAAACTAATATTGTACAGTCTGACACTGATTGCAATCAAGATTTTGCTAGACCCATTTTGCATAGTGTGACATGCAATAAACCTGCAAGGTTGTTAGTAGGAGCCTTCAGGCAAGCAGTGCCACAGGTAAAACCGTCCCACTAGAAACCTTAATGCCTACACACCAGCCAGCTGTGTTAATGTGGAATCTAAATAAGTTAATATAACATCAGCTGCCTTAGCTGCTAACTGCACTGTTATATGAAATCAGGAGATCAAGCTGTTCTGATATAAAGTGTTACCTAACTATAAAATTTTGTCCTCGTTTCAGATCCATCGAGCCTGCATGTCACGTAAACCTGAGCCGCTGGACTTGGCCACCTCCTGCACGTCCCCGTCCATTAACTGCCTGCTGAGGCAGGATGATGGGGGGATGATGGAAAAGATGACATGGGAGCCGAGCTGCGTGTGTGTGTAGGTACATGAACATGACTGATGGGTTTGGTGCCACATTGTGACAGCCGCTGGTACTTTCTAGAGCAGGTGTGCATTAGACTGAGGGCATGTTTCTGGGTGCGGGATGCTTAAGTGGCCAAACGTCCCCTGACAACTGTCCTCTCACCTCACTTCAGGGCAGGTATCCTGTCAAGCGTCACCGCACTCTCTGTTTGGTTACATATGTGTGTTTTCTCTTGACACAATTGGCTCTTACGTAACTCAAGATTGTGGTGTTACATAAAATGCAGATGAAGAAATAAATTTTCATGATGCCGTGGTTGAAAACTTCTAAGTAGACAAACGACTAACTACTATAAACTACTATTACCAAGTTAGAGAATGAACTTTTATGCTTGGCCTTTAACCTGTTTCCCAGGTGAATGATAGCTGAAAGTGATGCAACATGAAAATACAAAATAATGGAAAATTTCTTTATTATAGATACCTGATAACAAAGCTTTACTCTGTAAATAACTTCAAAACAGACCTGTTTTTTCAAGAGATCGCCAGGGATTTATCTCTCAGGAAAACCAATGCTTATTTCTCTGACTTGAATGTAATGATGACACATGAGAGGCACAAATCATTCACAGAGAGTAAAACTATTCATTTACAGTGGTCATGAACATGAGATATAACTTATGCCGTACTGCATGTGCTATGCATAGGTAGCCGCTTCCCATCAATGTTGTACTCCATCACCCTGAATGAAGTAAAGTAAACATTATGTGTGTCCTGCCAGCTTGCTATTTCGGACGCTAGATGAGCCTCATTTTATTTATTTATTCATTTCAATTCATGCACGCCAAGCCATAGGAGATGTGTTTGTGGCTATGTTGATTCAGGTGCATGACTCATCAATTTAATTCACTTTCCGTAAGTGGGTCCTGGTTATTGTAAGAAGCCTGGGTAATGCACAGCTGAAAGCGTTCAGAGCACTTAAAAAAAAAAAAAAAAATTAAAATGGTCCATTGAGAAAAAATAGAATCCATTTGTGCAGCTACATTCCAATAATCTGCATATACTTGACTGGTCTGGTTGGAAAATAAACCTAAAAACAACCTTATTATGTTGATTACTTGATGTTGGGATGTTTCACTCACCTTCAGTCTCTTGAAGGAACCTCTGTTGACCACAGCTGCCCATTAGCTCATACTTGCTTTTCTCTTCTGCCTGCAAGACATACCAACGGGAAGCACGGTTCATTAGAATTTGCAGTGAATAACTAGCCTATACCCTGCGCATAGGTTTATTACATAAGAAGTGTGACAATGACTTGCTCCTCAACAGCTCAGTGGACATGTTGGGAGTATTTATAAGCAGAGAGGCTGATATTCAGGATTTATGGAAAGCTAAGGCCTATGTCTCACATGTGGAAATATGTCTGCGATGCCTCATTGTTATGGATGGATGACCATGCCTTTCAAATTGCGGCCCCATAATCTGTGGTTCCAGACGGCCAACTAAACCATGATGGTGTGAACATCGGTGGTGGAGTACAGTCATATTGCTCTTAGTGTCACAGAGGCCACTGTGAAGGATTCCTTGATGGGACCATCATCATGCTCAGGATGAATGAGCCTAGTGCATAAAAGCTGATATCGGTAATGAACTGATGTAACTTACTTTATTGCTACATTTCCCAGCAGATGGGTTCTTGAATTTTCAACTACTAGCATCATTTTTCAATGTCTATGTTCCATTACAGAGCACTCCAGACAGTAAAACAAATGAAAGGCTGTGAAATAAACTGAATTTATTAAATTATCAATCTTAATTTCCGAAATAAATTGTTTGTATGCCGTGTAATGAAAGGAACAGTTCAATATTCAGAGATAGAGTCTGTGTGTTAAGTACGGAGCTGGAGCCAGAAGCTGCATATCTGACCTTTGAATCTGAATCTGTTTTATTAGCCAAGTATGCAAGCATACAAAGAATGTGTCTTGGTGTTAACACCCACAAACGCCACAGAGAGGTATAAAAATAGAATAGAAGTTAGGTAATAATAATTATGAAATATACAGTAATATTAAAATTAAATGTAAAATCTAAAATCTAGTGTTTAGCTTAGTGTAAACACTGAAAATAGGGGAAAATGGCTAGCTAGCTTTCTGAAATCTAAAAAAAAAATCTGTCTACCACCACACCTAAATTGTTAATTTAGCTACAACAACCAGTGACATTTAACCAGAGGTTCAACCAATGAGCCACAGCCCAGAACTGGCCTTTAGCCATTTATGCTAGCCAGTAAACAGTTATCAGGATGAACATTATCACAAGTGAGCCAACCCAGGATATACTGTATATCATGCAACATGTAGTTTTCAACATGTAGGTACATTTATTTCTATTTATCATGATATACACTCATTTGCCAGTTACTACTTGCAACTACTTAAAACTAATGCAGTCTATCCAGCCTGCAATAAAATGTACCTTCATGAAAATTATGATGATCAGTCCTGTTAAAAGTGTTTTAGAAGTGTCTACCCACTAGAAACACCTGCAAATTTAACAGCACCACAAACTACAGCCCCCAAAATGTTGTAATCCAACACTCAAGAAGTTCACTGGACAAGAAGTTCAGAGCTGCTAAATTCAATTTCAGATATTAATTGAGCTGCTTTAAAAAACTAACATATGAGCTGTTATTCCGTCTTTATAATCCCAATCAATTTGTATTCCCCTGATATCTGATTTTTTCACAAAAATGTTTGGCTGAACTCAGAGCACAATGAGCTACACAGCCAAAATGTGTGAGCAGTTGATAGCATAAAGCGGATTAGAGTTTTGGATTGGCCTACCTCTGAGTTTCTCTCTGGTGCCCGACTCTCCATGATCTCATAAGCAGGATCAGCTCTGCGTCTTTCCTCTTTACTATTAAGCCTTTTGTCTGGTGGTGGAGAAAAATATAGTGTGCTTTAAATATAAGAAACCATATGTGCCAATATCCAGTGAAGAAAATAATCCCACATTGTTCTCTTTTTAATCCATTTTGTGAATGAAAGCAGACAAAGTGCTTGTTGGGTATAAATGCATGAATTCCTGCAAATCCAATGATGGGAACAATTAACAATGGATTGATTAATCATTTCAAAATACTGCAAATTATTACACAAAGGGGAAATAGCATCCCTTTACTCTCAATAAGGGCTGTATTGGATTATGTACAAAGGACGGACACATCACAATATGCATGCAGGGAAAGAGTTTGAACATGCAGCAGACGGTTTAGTGTCGTGTCCTGTGCAAACGTCAAACCCAACCCTAACAATACTGAAACACTCTGATATCACTAATACTTTCAGTTAAATAATGTGGAAAGCCTTCATATCAGTGGGCCTTACTGACTGACAATATTATCTGACTTAAGCGTATTGCAGATACGTTGGTATTGGTATCAGTATCAGCCCGACTTATACTGGATTTGAGACTGATACTGACATGTGAAACTTTAAAAATCTGACAATATCTGCCCATAGTCTTTTTTTTTACATTAATACATACAAAATTAAGAATTGTACCTGAGATATTTACTGAGCAGGTCATTTTAACAGTTGAAAAATAAACCTGAAAGATTTTTTTCCAGCATTTTTTTTTTTTTTGCTTTTATTAGATAGTGGGCAGTGAAGAGGCAAACAGGAAACAAGTGGAGAGAGATGACATGCAACAAAGGTCCCTGGCTGGAATCGAACCAGGGATGTTGAGGTTATGCGGCATGCGCAGTAAGCATTCGGCTACCAGGGTGCTCCAACTGAAAGATAAACTTGTCAGCTCTCTCTGGTGGACAAACTATGTAAGAGAAACACAGTTTCTAAAGAACCTCATAAGTATCTTTGACGTTTCTGCACTGTAATTTCTTCTCTTTCTTGTTACTTGTCGGCCACCACGTATACCGATATATCTGCAATAAGCCGATATTGGCTGATATAAATGGCCCGATGATCTATCTGGCTCTAATCACCATATATGTTGTATAAGCCAATAGATAACAAGAAATCGAAGTGCAGAAATGCTAAAGATTCTGCATGTTTGAGATTTTGCAGTATTGCCATTACATAGTTTGTTCAGCAGAGAGCTGATAATAACACCTTTAATAAGCTTAGAGGTATTGTATAAAAGTATTTTTTTGATAATATACCAGTATCAGATTTTTTGGTTACCACTTCCTAGTAATGTGCCCTTTATAAAGGGTTTACAGTGTTAATTAATGCTTTATTAATGGCTAATGCTCTAAAGATCAGTTATAAACTGAAAACAGATTTTAGTCAGGTTATGAAAAAGCCTTTTTATTTGGTACTAATAGTGTTAAATGTTAAATAACACATATTAAATGTTGATAACACATTAATAAATGCTTAATAATAGGTCAATAAATTGATTTGGATCAAGATATTCTGCAGCTCTTTGGCGGAAAATAGGCGCCATATGGTCCAATCACTAAAAGAGATTGCTGTCCTTATATCTATATCTATAAAACCTTAGTTAACAATTTATTAACCATTTATTTAAACTAATAGTTACAATTTTATAAACCCTTTATAAAAAGGTGTCTTATTAGAAAGTGGTACCAAATTCCTTTTAAACTCTCAAATATCAGTAAACTGCAGTAAAGCCTATATTTCGTTTCTAATTTTCTTTTTTCGGACTTTAAAATGCTCAGTCGTACAAGCAACACCACAAAAAGAAACATCATAGAGTGCAGAGAGAAAACAAGCAGATGATTAAACCAAAGAAGCCCAGAGGAAAGTGGTTTTTTATTGATTACAAAGAGAAGAACAGAAGATAGGGTCCATTTCGAAGGACTGAAGAGGAAAAGGACACCAAATGTGACGCAGGAGCTTTGTAATCAGCTGAAGAGGCCTCTTACCTTCACTGGTCACTGTCTGACCATTCATCTCTTCATACTGACACGGCCCGTCCACGCTCTGTGATCCATGACCGTTAGCTTCATATTGCAGCTCCTCATTAGCAGCAGCTTCATGTTGTTGACTTTTCTTCGGGTGCAGCCCAGTTGGAAAGGTTTGTGAGGTGGAAATGTTTCTGTTGCGGTACATTTCGGGAGGTACAACGCGTGGAGGAGGGCGACAGTGTTCTCCTTGACACTTTAAACAGTTTTCATAAATGACAGCTCTCTTGTCTTCCTGGGGATCTTGTAATGGTACGCAGGTGCCAGTTGGTGCCGATTTGAGCTCATTTCCAAATGCAGGGCTCATTGACTCATACAAGTTCAGTCTGTTAGGCTTTGCCTCTGGCTCTCTACCCGCTCTTGGATAGCCTAGCAGATCAGCTAAGAGATTGGCTAATTTCTCTCTTCCTTTTTTTGGCAACAGTGATTCCTCACTCATCTTCACTGTTTGCTTCTCTGAGCTGCAGATGCTACCAGATCCATGTGAGACGCAGGATTTCTCCAGAATTGTCTTTACTGCAATGTTGTATTCACTGCCAGTGATGGTTCTGCATGGTGATTTGTCAACACTTTGATCTGCTGGGTTGAAAATATGATGTTCTGGAGGCAAAAAAACCCTTCAACACACTTTGATTTCTGTCCCAAATGCACATCTTTTAATCAAATCAGCAAGCTGTGGCTGCTACAGAAATTATTTTCTGAACATGCAACAAAATCTGTTCATGCACGCCAGAATAAACACATGCAAGTGTGCAATTAACCTTGCAGCTAATTACACTTACCTGGTATGGCAGGTGTCGCTGAGCCACTTGAAGGGGTGAACGGTGTCCCCTGTGAAATGATATGGAAAATTATACTAATTAGACTATAACTGCAAACTCAAAATAAACACCAGGAAGCAAACATCATAGCCTGTTTTTTTTTTAATATGAGCTACAATGAATTGTTTAATCTCTACATCTTGAAATTTACTTAATTTACATTTAAACAATGTGAGGCATCTATTAACACTCTGAATCCACCAGGCAAGAGCACGATCCAGTCTTCCATTTTGATTTCTTTTCTGCAGATTTATTACCCACAAACAGCCGGATCAAACCTGAGTCTGATAACAACAGCATGACTGCAATTATAGAATCATTAAAATAATGGCCATGCACTCATAGATATATTTAAAAAAAAATGTGAAATGCATTTAGTAACGGTTTCATGTTTTGTTTTGAACTCGCCCTTTAGCTGTGAGCCAATAAACACTTCAGGGGTGGATTGTGCTGCTCAGGCTGAGGGTGATAAATGCCCTCCCTCACCGCTCATGCCTGATCCATCAGCTTCTGGCCAATAACTCTCATGTTTAATTTAGTTTGCTGGGAGCCGAAGTGAAACAAAGAGAACAGATTATTTATCCAGGCACACATTAAAAACAGGTAATCAAACCCAATTTGCTTTTTTTACTAAATGCCCTACCAGCAGGTGGAGCTGTATGTTTGACGTATTCAATAAATTGACATTGAGGAGAAAAAGGCTTTCATTTATTTTGCTCCTCATGTTCTAATGATTGTGTTTTCCAAAGCAAATTAAGTTATAGTTCATGCTTGACATTTAAGGAGCTGTTGTGCATGAGGATATTTAACAATGTACAGCAGATTACTACGCAGACATGTGCAGGATCTGTCTCAGAATCAAAGAGCAAAAACTAATTTATCCAAAAATCTAACAGGACTTTCTTCAGCTATAGAAACTCACCAAGACATGATTCTAAATAAAACTCCAATGATTGCCAAGTCAAGAAGAAACCTCACATTACAAGACAACTAAACCTCACACAGCAGCTGATAAAGTTCAGACTGAGAAGATTTTACAAGAAGAGCAACACCTCAGAAGCTCGTTTTTGTATCTTGGGTGTAATGATAGCAATTAAACTCGGATGACATTTAGTTTGGAGTTTATATGTACTGCTCATTAAAAAAAAAAAAGAGAACACTCACAAAGAAACCGTTGTAAGTAAGCCTCCGAGCCATTACAAACCCATGAAAAATAACACTTTTCCTCCAACGTGCACAAACAAGAGTAAGAGGTGTAAAAAGGAGATGGAAAAAAAAAAATGCAAGTCACTCACAACTCACAAGGTCTAAATCTGCTGGATACAATGACAGTGTCAAACTCGATTGGCTGCCGAGACGCTAACTCGTGAGACAGATGGGCCGTGGGACTGTTAGTTGTTAGTTGGCATCACCATCAGCCTGCACGATACCACAAAGGTCATATTGACAGGCGAGCTACAGAACAGATGATACGGTGATGATAAGACCTGCTCACACAAGCTGCTACTGTATGACGAGTGAGTTGCACAGCAGAGCGCGTTCGGGACGAGTTTTAAAGCAAACAGATGGTCGACGAGAATAGAAATGTACGTATTTCTGGGTTGAAAGGGTACATTGAAACAAAAAAAATAATAAAAATCACACAAAAACACAGAGATATTCTCCATCTTACCTTAAATCCACCACACACTGAACAGATGGTCACGATGGCTCTGGAGACAGATGTGAGAGAGCTGCAGATGTGACAGGAGTCAGGATGTTGACTGTCACTAGAGGGCGCCACCTTGGTTTTCTTACTCTCCTCTGAGGGGCCTTGTAAGTGTTCTCTCACAGACTGTCTTCCATGAGTTTCTAAGTGACCCTCAGAGGTCGTGGCACTGCTTTTAACCCCTTTTAAAGACTCTGAGGGGGTAGGAGTGCCTTTAGTTAAGGTGGAGGGTTCATTGTCTTTGGCACTTCCCTCCTGTAACAGACTCTTGGGAGTGTCATACAGATACCTAAGTGATGTCGGCACCTGGTATTCATGTCCTGGAACTGCGTTGCAAGTACAAGGGCTCAACTCTTGAGCCAAGTGTGGAGGCAAGCTGAAAACAGACCCGAACTCCTCTCCAGGGTTAATATCCAGGCTGCCTGTGTAGGAGGAGAAACTTCCAGAATAAGAGGAATGGCTGCCGGTGGCGATGCCACTGTCGGATGAGCTCTGACGGCCGATTTCCTGTAGCTGCCGGGGCGCCTTGGCTGCAGGCCGGTTTCCGCCTCCCTGGTTGACAGAGAGCTTCTCGACGCTCTGTAGCGCCACCTTAGCGCCCACGTGGCTGATGTTTTCAGACGGGGTGGAGGCCGGTTCAGTCCAAATGGCAAGCCGGCTGCCGATACTGCAGTCTGATTGGCTGGTGTCGGAAGCGTCGGAGGAACCGGATATGCTACGGTCGTCTCCCCCAGCAGACGGGCAGTAGGTGGAAGATACTGCCAAGGACAACATTTATTAAACTTTAATGAATTCAATCAACAGCTTTAACAAAAACATTGGTTTCATCAATAAAACATATTAAAGCATCATAATGTCATTAAGGCTGTTTTTTCTTCCCTGGTATTCACCACATAATAGGAACAATAAATCAGCTGTGTGAGTAATGTCAAATCTGCAAACTTAATTTGAATCTAAGTACAACTTGATTAAAAGCCAATGTTTCATTTACACTCCTTGGAGGGGAAGAGGTCTCACTGCAGTAAAAGAATGATTATGGTTGCTTTGGGGTAGTTATATAACGAATGATTTTTAAAACAGGCATTTAGTTGGAGTCAGTTTGACATTACAGTAGCATACTTTACCTGTACTGCTCCTGTGAGAGAGCATGCTCAGTCGTTTCTCCAGCTCCTGGGCCTCGTGGTTCAACCTCTCCTCCGAATTAGTCTGACTGGCACTTGGATCTGCACCCAAAAGAGCTTATAATTAATATAAAGCTTATATTGTAGCCTGAGAAATCATCATGATTGTAAAAAACAAACAAACATCCTTTTAGAGCTGTTAATCAAACTAACGAGTGACAAGGTAGGTTTAGCGAGTCTTACTACCGTTGCTGAAACATGGGATCAACTGTGACGCAGCTGAGCATTTTGTAGTGCGGTGACACAAGCACAGCTGTGAAAACACATCCAGCTACGCCAGAGAAACACAAAGTGACACTGTTACCACGAGGGTCTCGCTCATCATTCCGTGGCATTATGCAAACTACATCCACAAGAATCGATACGATGTTAGAGTTGGACCGATGTGATAAAGATCAACAGTAAAGCAGCGAACACCTTGGGAGAAGTCCTGTGTACTATTGTTTTCTAGTGTAAAGGCCTCTGGAGGGGCAGAGAGAAGGGTCACACGGGGGGGGGAACACCTTGCAGTACTTGTGCAACACTACAGGGTTTATTAATAGCGCTGCCACGTGGTTCTGTTGGTACGCACGCTGTTGCTGGTGGCTAAAGATTGTTGGTGCTATGCAAGGATCTAATGTACCTTGGACCACCAAGGTCAACTTCAACATGGGATCGATTGTTTTAAATCAATCCAAGCCTGCAACAAGGATGTGGCAAATGTAGCAGAGCTCTGCAAACGGTTTAGAGGATGTCTTACATGTACTCTGTCGACATGCATGCATTACAACTGTGTCCTCATATTTTAAAAAATGATAGAGTTGATTGTGAATTTCTCCTTCTTCCTTTTGACTTTATGTTTCACCTTGAAAACCAACTTTAAGCTTTAATCTTATACTGTATTTTTTACTCAATGTTGTCATTCTGTTTATCCATATTGTAATTGTATTATTGTTGTTAATATTGTTTTTCTTTATCCACATTAAATGTCCAAAGACAGAGGGTGTCATTTGTAATTTGACATTATGTCCTACTGTTGTATACCACCAATGCACATCATCATACAAACATCAGGATGCACTGACTCTCTGACAGATTGTGCAACAATGCATCCTAACAACAGATATTTATTTTCACATTTTCAGGAAAGTTTGTTTCTAAAACTGCTGCAACTTACAGAAATCTAGGGTAGAAAAAAGTAGAATAACTGTCAGTACTGCTAAAGTGGAAAGTTTAAGACCTCACAAAATCTAACATTTAAATGTGTGAAATAACTACTTTACACAAAAACTGAACCAGAACATTTGCTTTGTGAAGTGAGAAGGTTTTAAAATGATGGGTTTTCTCATTATAAGTAGATTTCAGGTCAATGGCAGTTCAGCACTCTCAATATTAACAAAAGCTGCGATTTATGAATGTACAATCAGACAAAAACCTTCTTTTCTTCATATCTGTCCTGTATTTAATGTTTCTACTTCAAAAACCAGCTTCTGAGAACTTCTCACAAGAGATGAATCCTTGTACTTGCACAGTAGTAAAAATAGCCTTTTCTCAACAAATCCAGGTCAAAAGCTGCGTGCCGCTCGTTATGTTGCTGATAATCAAACAGCAGCAGGAAGTGAAGATCCTGAGATAAACTTTAATTTCAGCTTTTCATATCTTTTCTGTGTCTGTACATTTTCCATTCAGATTCAGCCATGACAGGTCAAATCAAATATCTGTTTATTAGCGTGTATTGTTCACACTGTTGTTGGTGCACATGGGATTTTGTTTATTTACCACACTGTGTTGTCAGCTCATGTCAGTATAAGCGGCATGTTTTGTGTGCCAAGTTGAAATGGAGTGGAAGTCAAGCCCACACACTGAGCTGGTCAAGTTTTGGAGCGTGTGTTTAGGGCCACATTTCCTTCACTGACAAGTGTCTCAGCCTCTCCCACCCAAGCTCCACTTAGACCTCCTCCTCCTCCTTCTCCTCTTTGACCATATTAGCATTATACAGTTCTAAAAACACCTCAACAAATGTCCCCATCAGTCTGTGGTTTTAAGGACTCAAAACTGAATGAACTAACACTAAAAGGCACATACTGCACTCCAACAATACGCTATAAACTATTTGAGCAATAGATTGTAATTACAAATATTAAAACCGAATTTTTTAAATGTCAAATCTTAGTTTAGTTTCTCCAACTAACTGGTCGCCATCCTCAAACACCATTCATCTTTTCATCTAATTTAAGTAGCACGTTCAGGTCTTTAAGTTCTTAGTTGACTGCTTGTTTTGCATTTTCCTTTCTTGTAGACAAGTTTATTCCCTCAGTGGGAATAAAGTTTGTATCCTTGAGACAAAACAGAGAGCAGAGAGAGGTGGAAACTCTACAGAACACAAAGGGTGACAAACAGATAAGTGAGCCTGGGAACATAACAGCAATTAATCAAAATAGCGTCTACCGGAGAGGCGAGCAGATTTAGTCAGGAGTTGTGTAGGACAAAGATACAGACAAGGACTGTGAGGTGAACCATAAGAGAGAACAAGAGAGACGCAATTAAGGAGAGCAAAGAGACAGAGTATTAAATGAGAGAAAGGGGAGGCGAGAGTAGCGCGCTGGGTGACCTGAGTATGAAATGAAGGAGGAGGGGAGGCGGTGGAATCCTGTGGATGAGGTTACACACATGCCCGGAGTGATTAGGAGGCTTTGGCTGCTCTGCTTGTGTGAACTGTGACTTTGACCCCTCGCTCCCCCACCGACATCCTCACTGCTATTTATTCTACTACGCACAACAATAATAGGAGTATGAGCTCAACCTGCGATTGGGCAGCGAGATGTGTGAAAACCAGAATATCCACGAGCTCCCACAGCTGCCCGCTCCAAATTTCAAAGTAGTAGACTAGGAGAGAACTTTTTTTTTTTTTTTTTTAAACCACCAGTGTAGAAAATGGAAGGTGTTAAACATTTTCTGCTCTCCTGCTGTGCAGTTTAACGGCTTTAGAAATATTAGATCTACTGTCCAATGTGTCACAAACAGAAATCACATAGATAAGATCCAGTGATAAGATTATCTTTCTTGTCAATTCTTTCTTGCCTTCACTGTCAACTATCTAATAAAAAAAAAAAATCAAAAAAGAAACTAATTTTCTTTGTCATTTAATCTCTCCCTCATTTTCTCACCTTTACAATTAACTGTTTAGTCTATGAAATGTCAGAAAATAGTGAAAAATAACCATCACTGTCTTCCATGGCACACATTGTCAAATCAGTTCAAACCCACAGTTCACAACAATGTAACACAAAGAAAAGCAGCAAATCCTCACATTTGAGAAGCTGGAACTAGCAAATGTTCTGCATTATTGTTGATAAATGATTTATCAATTCTCAGAATTGTTGGGGATTACTTTACTTTCGAATTGACTGACTTCCGGAGCTACAATTCAATAAACAATATGGATGTTATTTTACTACAACAAGCCATGCACTGGCAAATAAAACCTGTTTTTAGCCAAGAAACTGTCAAATTTGCACAATGAGAGGCAGCAGAAGAGGAGAGCAGATGAGCTGAGGGTAGACTTGCCAGAGCATCATTATACAAGCACTGCAAGTACTTCTTTGTTTCACTTGTCAGATAACTTATTATTCTTTAGTTTTCAAATTTTCAGAAAGGGACATCATGATGTTCACATTTAACTAGTGTATTTTTTATTTTTTTGGCTTATTAAACTAATTGAAATCTAGCCAGACAACCCTGCTGGAATAATAGTAAAAAAAACGACCTACTGGCTATTTGAAACTCAGCCCATCCTCCAGTTCGCCCACCAGTAGCACTACACTCTTGTCTATACATAGACGACAATTGAATTTGCCGCTATAATCAGTTAGTACAGTAGTTATCCTCTTACTGATGTTTAAGGTGACCCTAAGCTTTACATTCACCACAGTACACTTAAGTCAGGGGTTAGGACGTTTGACTAAAATTATAAACTGCCTCAGAGGATTACCCAATTATGTAAAAAAAACAGCTGTCAGTCATGATTTAGTCACATCAAAGCATTTCCATCCACAGAGGAATCCTCTGACTCATTCTGACAAAAATGGTTGGATGCCAGGAAGGCAGCAAACCAAACAGCTATGATAAACCCCTGGAAGCGCAGGAGGGGAGCCGCGCTACAGTTTAGATGGCAACTGTTGACTTAAGTTTTTGCTCCTACTGCTTGGCAACGGTGCAGCTATTAATCATCCATCACAAAGAGATCTACTTTCTTTCTTTAGATGATATTCCTTACAAAAGAGTTTTGTTAGATTTGTATAGAGTTTTCCAGTCATCTCCAGCTGCTCCAGTACTGACCTGGCAAAACTGGCCGCAGTCCAAAAGGGCCTCTGGTGGGGGAGATGCCTCTGACGATGCAGTCGAACAGAAAGCTGATCTGCTCACTCTCAGCAGATGCAAGCAGAAAAACACCAGCCCCTGCAGAACACACACTTTGTTAGTGTCACTTGTGGTTTTCACTTATGTTTTTTCAGCACTGTCAAGTTTAATATATGGTAACATTTCACTCTACAGGTAGTAATGCATAAGAAAAATGTCATTTTTTAAGAGCCAGTGTGATATCTGGTAAGACTGCAACTAACAATTATTTTAATTACTGATTAATTCTTTTGTCTATAACATCTCTAAAAATACCGAAAACTGCCTGTCAAAATTTCCTAAACCCAAAGATATTCAATTTACTATCTCACAGGACAAAAATAAGCAGCAAATCGTCATAATCGAGAAACAAAATCGAAAAATAATCGAGAAAACAGGTTTTTTATTGAAAAATGTGGAAGTGATTAATCGCTTATTAAAGTAGCTGTCAATATTTTTGTTGTCAATCAACTAATTCATTAATTGACAAACCATTATTTGTACCAATAACAATATTATCTTTATTAGGGACCTTTTTTCTACAAAAACCTTTTTACATTCAACAAAGAAACCCAGGAATCAAATGTTTAATGTTTGTCTGAACACAAGCAGCTGTGCAGGAACTAACCCCAAACAAGAACTATAGAATCAGAAAATTAGTTAACAAAACTACAAATCTAAGAATTCAATGCCAACTTTCACAACAGTTTTCAGTAGCAGTTTTCAGTAATGGACACATTTTATTCCAAAAACAGTACTGAGGTTTGATATCCAGCCCTTCTTTTAGCTGCTGTTATACATTTCAAAAAGTAAAAAAAAATCTAATTTCCTCTTTATGGCTCCTGGCTTGTCTACAAGTCAATGTACAGTGTCATCACAGGTGGTAAAAGGTCAAAGGTCATGCTCCTCGGAGCTTTCTTGACCTTCCTCTGACAATACGACCGGCTGTCCATTACAAGTTGTCACCAATAAAGTGTCATAGTGTCATAGTGTCACCCTGTCCCCGAGACCACCCATGTCAAGGCTGACCTTAATCACATTCCCAACACTCCCCTGGCTGTGAGCGGAGTCAAAGGTCACCGGCAAAATCTGCTCAGATGTCTGCACCAATCGAAATTGAAGATGTATTGCATACTTAACACGTTTATGATGTGGATCTGATCCAGAAGTATCTCATCTTATGTTGTCCTCCAACACAATAAATACTCATGTTAGCCTTAAAAAGAGATTAAATTCAGCCTCATGTACTAATGTCAAGCTTTGATAGCAGGTGACTGAACATCAGGTGCACAGACAGAAGCTAGAGTACAAAAAAAAAACCCTAAAGCAAAGCAGAGAACAGGTGGCGGGACTCGCTCTGGTTTACAACACGATAAAGATTCTGCGTAGGAACAAAAACAACTTAAGCGGACCCTCCTGTTCTCTCCTCCAACAGTGATAAAACATACAAAGAGACAAAACTTAGTACATTTGGTCATTAAGTGGGAAGTGTAAATTAACTTGAATATTCACAGGCACTGAGGCACTTCTTATTTTTACAGCAGCATCTGACACCTAAACAGGCAACCATTAAAGAGGGAGCTCATTTTTTGACAATCTGTACTATTATTTCTATTCCCAAGTGAGACAAACTCATAGAAGTTTATGGAATCAGTAGCAGCTTCTCTCAACAGTACACCTTTTCCCACAACATGACTTTATTCCTTAATGGAGAAATAACTTTATAAATACATTTTAACCGTGCATAGTTTAGTTCCCTCCAAGATATAAAAAACCTGAATTATCCCTTGGGAAATACTAAAAGAACAAAGTGATGCTGAGTCATTGTGACAATCTTTGACGCAGCATTTACAGCAACTTTTTTTGGCCACTTGTGCAGAGCAGAACAAGCTGTAAACAAACCATTGACAAATCATCACCTCTTAAACGTGCAATATACGTCATTCCGCCCCACTAGTTGTTGCACTATAACACCAGCATCTCAGAACAAAACAAAAGTGCGCATTGTTTACTCAATAAAGTTGGGGGGGGGGGGGCAGCCCCTGAACTGACAGCTCACGAAACTCAGATCAAACTGTCAAACCAGGCACTGCCTAGTTTGACAGTTTGACAGTTTGACAGTTTCTGTTAGTGCATTGCCTATTTCTCACCTCAAATGTTTTCAGAAACATATTTTAATGCACTGTTTAGCTGCGATTTGAAAAAGTTTGTGACGCGGCCGTGGGAGGACTCAGAGGGACTCACACGCACTAATTTGCACGCGCCACCAGACTAGCTTCCAAAACAAAGAACAGAGAGGCTTGAATAACAACACACACAGAGGGAGTGTGACTTCATTCTCTGCTCAGGATGACATTACTTCACTTTATCTTTATAGCAAATAGTTGTTTGCTGATATCTAGTGGTGCTGATTGATTTCCCAACTCCTGAGGGAAATACGTGGCTCTTTAGCTGTTGAATGCTCTATTATGTTGACCAGTTAGTCACTAACTGTGTCTGTTTGAGCAGGTAGAGTACAGTGGGTTTTTCGTGCTTTTCTCTGAAAACAGTTGTTGTGGCAAAAGTGTTAGCAAACAGTTGCCTGTTCACACACCCAGTAGCTAGTTGCTGACTCACCAGCTAGTTGCTAACTTTGTCAGTGTGCCATTTGGTGCTATGAAGTAAAACAGCTCTGATAAACAGTTGATTTATCAGCTTCAGGAGGTTGATGAAAGCAGTGAGACTGAACCACAACAGTAAAATTGCGCACCAGAAAACTAAAATAATTTGCTGAAGGACGCTAAAATGCTCTGTAGAGTTAAGGGGAACTGCAGAGTCGAGAGAGGATTTTCTGTTGGTTTGTCACTACAAAATACACCTATCACATTACACATACTAATTCAACTCCTTAATAAGTCTAGCTTTAAATCTCTCTTTATGTGCTGTTTGTCATTCACACCAATCCAGTTATCACTATACCAACTAGGGCTGCAACTAATGCTTATTTTAATCATCTATTTTGCTATCAACTACTTTTTCAATGAATCCGTTAATTGTTCAATCAATAAAATATCAGAAAACTCTCAGAGCCCAAGGTTAAGTTTTGTTATGACTTGTTTTGTCCGATGCATAATGCTCAAAAGAGCCCTAAAATACTTCTCCTCACCATCACAATTTGGCTAATTGGCTCTCATTTCCCACTAAAAAACAGGAAACATTAAGGAAAATCTCTCAGGAAGGACGCAGACAACAGAGCAAAGAGTGTTCAACAGCTGCTCTAACCAGAAGTGAGAGGTCCAACACCGTTACACCGTGTCCCCCTCTGCTGTGGACAAACTGTGCTGAGAGATTACATGTCATAGGAATGCACACCCTTTGACTCACGCAAACATTTACAGTAGATACACCTTCGCAGTCCTCCTTTTTTGGTGTTCTTTTTTCTTCCTTTTTTTTTAATGAAAGTGAAAGTGATGTCTAACCTTATTCACATTATGCGAGATGCACTGCTGAAGATTTAATGGAGCTAAATAAATCACACATCACATTCTTCAGTGTCATGTTTCTAGCAGGGTCATCGTGTGTCCGTAACGCTCTGATGTTCATCGGCTCTCCGGCGTTCTCCTCGTGTCTGTCTCTGTCCCCTCCGGGTGTTGACATACACTCCTCTCCATTCTAATGGTTTCATGTCTATTCCAAGATGTAAACTGTGGTTTATCTTATTGCGGGGGACACACACAGCCATGACTGTTAAAACTGAACTCAGGGACAACTCATGCCTCTCACAATCAGCCTCTTCTCTGGAGTGACGCACAATGTTTAATTTCGGGCGCAGCAGGGGAGATCCTGCACAGACTGAATAATTTCCTCCAACACAATTTTTGTCGTCATGAAGCAGATGTTTTTAATGTCCTACCTTCCAAGTCAGAGAGGATGAAACGCACACTTTCCATAATCATCTGAGCAAATCAAATAACCAATAACAGCCCACCATTTCAAATTTATAACTATTAATTGTACTGATTTCCACTACACATTATACATGTCCACAAATATGTGAACATTCATATGTGATTGTGGAACATCCAACTCCAAAACCATTAATCTGGGAATGTTTTCCACAGGATTTTGGTACCCGACTGCAGGGATTTGCTCTCATTCAGCCACAAGACCAGTGAGATCTGGCGCTGATGTTGGGCAGTTCATCCCAAAAGTGTTGAGTTCAGCACTGTACAGACCACATGGAAGTCAAGTTCTTCCAAACCAAACTGGGAAACCTTCTGCGTGGAGACACTGTCATGATGAGACAGGAGAGTCTTCACCAAACTGTTGCCACAAGCTATTAAAAAAACAGAAAATATGATTTGATAAAAATTATCCACACATTTGTGTTTAGGAGGAAAATAAATTGGAGTAGATTATAAGGAGGATTATAAATTGGTGAACGTTGAAGTTAAAGTCCAACTGAAAATAAACTGCCTTTGTTGTCTACTGAAGCATACATATCTGCTCTGTAAATCATTTGTCCTGTGTTCTCTTTGAGAAAAAAAAATTGTCTCTTTTAAATACCGTTCTGCCATCCCCTTACGCAAATCAAGTCTTGCATAAAGCGATAACTTGGCGTTTTATCATAGGCAGAACAGACGGTCACACTGAGCCTGATAGCATCCTGCTACACAACCCAAGAGCCACAGACTCTGAACAACAACCCGAATTAGCTTTCCTCCTAAAGTCTCCTTCTTATCCAACTTATAAACATGAACACACATCTTGTTCTGCACCTTAGCTTGTTGAACGAGCCGCCAAACAAACATTCACTGGGGAAAAGCGCTAACGTCAGTTAGCAGGCTAGAGAGCTGATTAGCTGCTCAGCTGCAGCATACTAAATGTCACTTTGGTCCTGTTAGATACCGGTTTGGTAGTTGCTCTTCAAAATCCTTGTTAACAACACGCTGTCTGTTCAGTAGCTACAGCAGTTTATTTACTTTGTCTCTGTTCCATATGGTGTAACACCGGTAGCCTTCCAGCTAGTGTCAATCAAACAAGCCTCTGACATGTCCCTCCAGCTGGCTGAGACAAAAAGGAACATTTCTGACATTTTCTTCATTCTAACAATATATTTTAAAAAGTCAAGTATATTAATTTGTCACAATGACTAAAAACCACCAGCTTTTTAAATTGGATAGCCTTTTTAAAATTGTAACCATATTTTTTTATCTTGTTTTGGTATTATTTTTCTATGCTCCTCATTGTTTTACTGTATCATTTTGCCAAGTTTTTCTTTCTCATTAATTTAGTTTTCCATGGATTCACTATGGAGTCTAGACCAAACCACAAAAAATGGCATGTGTGGGCTTGAGCTGTCCACATACTTCATGTAGGAAGGCCTACTATAGTAAATCAAGGAAATGAGAGCATGACACTCCAAATGGATGTTCTTTTAGCCAGCAAAATACTTCCTAAAACACTCTGAATCGAGGACAAATGTGAAAAAATGAAAAACAATATTCCAGCGCAGCAGCTTTAAGAAACAGCTGCAGCACAAGAAGTAAGTCACGGGCCATTAGCTGCCCTATAAATGTTACTATCACACGCCTTTTCAGTTGAACGAGGACTTATTGGAAGTCCTACAATCTCTCATGATGCAATTTGCACATGTAGATGTTCACCCTTCTGGCAACGATAAAACACATCTGAAGACTTCTTTTTTTTGTTTGTTTCATAAAATTCTATTGAGCATCTTTCTGATTGTGCCCGCCTGAGGGGGGCAGATGTATGAGCAGAGAGAGAAAAAACACATCAAGTGACTCAGCTCAGCCCACTAATCCTAATGTTGACACTGATGTTCTCTGTGCTGCGATGCCAGTTGGAAGTGGGAGTGTCACACACAAGAAGAATCGGCACGTAAATACCCAGGATGGCATAATGATTTAAATCCATCAAACACAGCAACTTTCATAGGGATAAACTGAATCAAAAGGACTATATTAATTATGCTTAACAAACATCTCTGAATAGATGAATCATGAGACTTTAACAAACTTTCAATTTATTAAAAACTAATCCCAGAAACGTGCTTCCAGAATACAACAGAGGTTTTATATAGTCAACTGAATGGTTTCGTTTCCTTGGTCTGGCCCCTCTGTGAATCACATTCATTTGTCCGCACTTGATAAATTATTCATCAGCCTTGCAGTGCAGACAGTAAACAGTGTGATCAAAACGAATCACCCTCGAGTTATTACTGCTCTGCAGAACGAGTTTTCATGCAAAAAGTCCTTAACTTAAAAACAGGCCCTGAAGGAAAACGACTTGTAGCCTAAATTATCAATTTCTACGGACTGCTGGGCCAAAACATTCTTTCTGCAGAGTATTTTTTGTTATTAACAATATGCAAAATTAAGGCAGAGCCACATAATCAATACTAACAACTCAAACTTGGCTAGGAGGGTCAGATACTTTTCTCAAATCTCAAACTCCCAAGTCCTGCAAATAATCATTTAAGTTATTTAGAACAGAAAAGCATCAATTGGCTTGTTTTAATCTGTATGTAGTCCACAAAACATACTTCTTTCTCTCTTCTGACTGTCTGTAAAGCATGTCCTTGATTCACAGTTGCACATGACATTATTCTTCTGGGACAGTCATTGTGATGAGAAGGAGGATATTTTTCACAGGTACTGTTGAATAAGAGCTGCAAATGAATCATCTCAAATCACAGCCAGTGATTATTTCGTCTGTTTGAAAAAGACATAAGTAAAACACAGCTCATATAATGATTTAATGAAGTATTAGCCTCTAATGATATGACCCAGTTTTACTCTGCGTTACTCTTTTCCAAAAAACCATCAGATCAGGCAGCGTTTTAAAACTTTTTTTTTACAATGTCTGACAAGATCTTTTGTGCCCTTTTTCTCTTATTTAGTCATTTTATTCTTGCTGTTTACCTTACCTTCTGTTCTGTTTCACTTTTGCTGTGGATGTCCTGTTTTCTAATCCTCCCATTTTGTCAACCACTCACTGTTTTTTGCAGGACTGAATCAATCAACAAAGTTTACTAAATTTCCAATGCTCCTTAAGCTTTGAACTGCTTGATTTTTATAGTTCCTTTAGTTCCCTTCATGCCTTACAAATATGTACTTTTTCAGCCTAATAATAAGTTATAGTGATGCTGAGATAAACTATCTGCCAAGCACAAAAAACACACATTTAATATATCTGCACAATAGCGAAATGACAGATTAATCTAAAACTAAGCACATCCAAATGTAGCATAAAAAAATGATGATATAAGCAGCGATAAAACTTACAGTAACCACATCTTGTTCCTCCCTCAAACACGAATCCGTTTGGTACAGGTCCATATCTGCGCAGGTCTGGAAGGTTCCAGTGGCCAATAATAACAGGGGGGACGTCCCGGGCGAGAGCCAGTAAGTTGTTGCACAAATGAAGAGTGGCAGGTCCGCTCTCTAACTTGGTCCCTGGTAAGACTGCAACACTGAATCTGTGAACTGAGAAAACAGAGAAAGTGCACTGAAGGAAGGCAAATGACAGAAATTAGGGCCTTAAAACTTTGAGCATAACTCAAGAACTCAGATTTTCCCATAAGTCTAAACATTCAATACAGCTTCAGTTTCAGCAGACAGATTTGCATCATACTCTCCAATACTGCCATACTACATGTACCCAAAGCATGTCTGACTCACTCACTGCAATGAAATGTGCAGAAATGAAAAGAAAAACCAAAAATCACAAAGTCTGGTAGATGTAGCATCAAATCTGTGTCAGAAATGAGTGAAAACATGATTTTGATGGTAGATTGAAATTTGTTTTCACAGCTGAGCCTGTAGATGTACGTGACTCACATGAAAAGAGACACATATCACATACACGTGGTCTAGAGCTGCAGCTATTGATTATTTTCATTACAGAATAACTTACTGATTATTTCTCAATTAATCATTTCATCATTTGGTCTCTAAAATGTCAGAAAACAGTCAAAAGTGCTTGTCACAATTTCCAAATGCCAAAGAAAACATGTTTAAATGTCTTGTTTTATGTGACCAACTGTCCAAAACCCAAACACATTCAATTTACAATCATGTTAAACAGAGAAAAGCCAACCAGAGAATGGGTTGTGTTAAATGATTAATTGATTACTAAAATAATCAACCAATCAAATTGGCTAATTGCATCAGCTCTAACATGGTCACATATGCACATATCTACACAAACCCATAGAGATATCCTTACTTGTACTTACATATACAAAAGCATACACATTCACAGTTCCATACACTCAGTAATAAGTGAGATATTTTATTCATGGCTGCAATAGCAGATGGGACAAAACTTGTCCTTTTCATCAACACACGTCATTACAGCATTAGAGTGAGCATCATTATGTCAGAGAGGACATTCTCTGTGAGTTTTGGGTTTCATTGTTATTGAATCAATCAGCTTGGTAGTAAAAAAAAACTCAGAATCCATTGAGATGATAGAAAAATAGAGTCCAGATGATTAAAAAGAGTCTGAGTTATACTTTACAAATAATGGAGCAGTCTGAGTCCTCAGACAATAATTACTTCCATGTGGTTTTGATTTCATTCATCAATAAAAGTTGGAAGAGCAGCTGCACACACAGAATGAAATCAGCAAGTTGGCTCAGATCTAAAGCCCAAAGCAATCAATCAAAAGCTTGTCATAAACATCTGTGTAAATGAGTCTGTGTATTATTGCTAATAAGAACCAAAAGAAGAAAACTGGATGTAAAATTAGACTGAAGTATGAGCACTAAATTTGTGTTTCTGCCTGCTTCGTTTGGCGCATGTCGAGTTCCTCTAACTGACCGATTCTGCGCTGAACAATCTCGGCCAGGTGAGACTGATGGGGGCGACGACGCGGAAATGTCGGCCAGCTGCATCACATCATCGCTCAGGTTAAGAAAGATTCATGTGGTGTCACACGTGGCAACAAAAGCTCATGCGCTCGGTGGCCCTCGGCCCACAAGCTGACAGGTGACATTTCTGCTGGTTTGGACACACTCCAGTCTGCGGCATTAAGACACACACACACACACGCACGCACGCACGCACACACACACACACACACACACACACACACACACACACACACACACACACACACACACTCATATCCAGCCCTCTCAACACACAGACACAGGTGCATCCTTACCAGCACACATAGATTTCACATGCACACACGACAGACTGGAAGGCCTTCAGGTCCCGTAACACTCATTAGTGAGCTGGACTGCAGCCACCAGCTGAGCAGCCTATTAGTAGCTCCTATTTGTTTCTCGCTTACATAACTTATATAAAATATAATACTTATATAAACCTGAGTCTATACCATTAGTCACGTTTTACACAATGAATGCGTCATTATATGATCTTTGTTCAGCTGTGAGTCGATGTTTGATTTTATGATATTTTTCTCAGATACAAGAAACTAACAATGAATTTTAAACGTTTTTTAACCACCATTCCTGACAAATACAGGTCTGCATGGTACATTCCTGCTAAAAGATCCTGCTGTGAATATGTTGAGCTTTGAAAGCACTCATGTTGCACGCCGAAGACGAAGAACAAAGGACGATTGGGTGTTGTAGTTTATTACAGGCGATGTTGGCAATTCTTAGCATCTAATGTGTCATGTCTAGAAAGTTGAAAATAGATTAAAACCTCCAGTTCCTCATCTGCACACTTCTGGAGGTCTACAGTAGTGATAAGTTAAGCTTGTACTTACATCAAAACATGTATTTTTTTACACTGGGATTATATTGTGAACATGGATGAGGTATTCTTTGCCGGTAGATGTTTTAATAGCAAACATGCATGTTGCTAACTTGTTTTTTGTTTCATTTCAATTGCAGATGATATTGAAGACCGACAGCATTTCAGAAAATCATTCATAACATTCAATGAAAACGTCCCATCTACTCGTTATGGAACCTTATAGGTACTTTTCTTGTTTTTCCAACTTTGTTCTGTTCTATGTCACCTTGTTTTAGAGTCAAATATTCGTGCCTTTGTTTTCTTCTTGCAGACATTAGGTCAATCAGTGGTGTAGACTTTTACTCATTTAAAAACCTCTTTGAACATTATCGCTGTTGCTGAGAGCAGTTCGTTTGTTTGTCTGATGCTGTTTTTATTGACTTGTGAACTCTGAAACTCTTACTCTAGAAAGGTGCAAACCTGTATCTAAAAATCACTTGTTCTGTGTAGGTTTGGCAGATTACAGGGCACTTTTCTCTGACGGCAACAACACCGAAACCTGCCAGCATGATGGATGAACTAATCCGCTTGTTGAGAATTGCTTTAACTATGGTGTAGCTTCTACAGCAAACAGGCACCTGAACAACAAAACACACAAGCAGCCAAAGCAGGAGTGTCGACAGGTCCCCCTCACCTTCTCCGAGGCTGTATCGCAGGCGGGCGTCCCACGCCAGCAGGGCCTCCTTGCTGTCGAAGCCCAGTAGAGCGGCCTGGTTCAGGCAGAGGATGGCCAGAGTAAAAGCCACACCCTCATACCACTGTCCTGTTTCCAAGCCGCAAATCTCCTCCAAGGTGACACTGGCCCTCTCCTTGTTGCCTTGGGCTTTGTCGGACTTGTCTTTAAAAACCAGTAGCACAAGGCAGTCTGAAGGATTCAAAGAGTTCACATGAGAAGCAAGTATGGGTCAGCACTTGTGAAAATGATGTGTGTGGAGTGGCAGCTGGAGGCCACACTGGGACTATAAAAGAGCTTTATTATTCATTGGAAAAACTATGAAAAAGACTTGCCTGAATATTTAAAACTGAGCGTAGACTTTATACAGTATCTGTACAGTCTTTCCACCATAAGACAAGATTTTTTATACACAGACATCAAACTACAGCATGTATGCTTCCTAACTATCATTAAACTGGTGTTAACATTAGCTTTCTAGCTGTACTAGTCATAGCAGTCCCTCAACAATGCAGTAACTAATTTATTTCCCACTTTTAACACTAATAAGATGCATTCTGACACACAGTAGCTGCTCTCGTGTCCTCTTGTCTTTTGGCACCTTCAAACAATCAAGTGTCAACTGACACAACAAGACTGTGTGCATCTCTCTCCTTCACACACACACACACACACATACACACACACACACACAAGCCTCTTGACACACATAACTGAGGCATGAGAACAGGCAGCTGTGATAACACCGGTGTCAAAGATCTGAAGAGGAGCATCACGCAACCTCGGTCTAACCTGTGGAGCATGTTGAGCCGTGCAGCACTAAGAAACTTTTGTGTGGCGTAGTGTAATGCAATATAGACACTTCATCACTCCGAATCCCAGTTGGTTAAACAAAAAGGACATAGGTAATTGATTAATTCCAGGGTTTAGACAACCTCAAAACCAGCATCAGGGAAGCTGAAGCCTCCTCTGCAACTAAATAATGAGTCCAAATTCACTATGAGCGCACGCATAGTGCATCTAAAAATACAGCGAGGCTCAGACTATCAGTCTTTAACACATTAAGTTTAGGGGCTATTGTATATATTTTTTTAATCTGTGACAAAACCCTGCATGCATGCAACTCAAGACTGTGAACACGTAGAAAAGATTCGCTGTTGAGGATGTCAGAATAACATTTGTGAACAAATTATATCGACTGTGAGGTTACACAAAGAAAAATAACAGCTTTTCTTAACCTCCGAGTACAGATTCAAAGCAGAAAACTGCGATACTGTGAAAGTTCCCACATTCCGTTTCACACCTAAGTTACAAATGAGCACACATTTAACTTACAAGCGTGAATTGTGGCTCTGCTTTTTTTTTTCTTTTACAGCCAAAAATCAAGGCCAAAATTTGCATTTAAATGTACTTTTTTTTTTCAAAAATTACTTCTTTCTGCTTCACAAAAGCACTTCTTTTCTTCTAAGAGTCTTTGTGTACTTTGTCTAAACAGTTTTTTCTACACATTCACCTACTACTTGCATGTCTTATGCAAGAGTTTTGTCACAGGTTTAACAGGGTCATTTACAACCATGGCTTTGGAAATCCTCTCTGAGCATTATTTCACAAGTTCTAAATCTTTTTAGCTATATTTGAACCCATTGACTGGGCCCAATTTCTGAATAAGAACATCAAACCAGGCTCTATTTAGACAAGAGGGTCCATGCAACTGGAAAACACACGCAGGGCAGCACCTGATATGTTCAAGTTGCTATCTTACTCTAATGTGACGCAGCTGAGGAGCGCATTGGTTTGTTTACGCACTGCGCAAAAGCTTCATATCCATTTGGATAAAGGTCGTAGTAAACAAAGTGGCGTGTGTGCAACTGAGCATCGGTTTTCCAGTAGACGTCGGTGTTTTTTGGGTTTTTTTTTTACCTGCTACAGGCGACGGCTTGCGAAGGACGAGCCATCTAGTTTTCCACTGTGGAAGAAAACAAAAAGTAGAGACAAACTTTTTTTTAAGCACAGCTGAAGTAACTTCTGTCATATCCGTCAGCATATTTAGTCAAGCTTAAACACCTTTTTTCCATCTCTGAGTCTGGCGTATCCCTCCACGACAACAGAATCCGTCATCTTCAGTCATGGTTCCTGACAGCTGCAGAGTCGCTGCCTGAATGAGGGGTCACTTTCAAAATAGCTGCTCTCTCTCTGTGCTTGAGGGGCGCAAAGTCGCCCCCCAGCAAGGCACATGGAAAATGGCATGGGCAGTGTTTGTCTGTGTGTGTCTGAACACAGCCGACCATGCTGCTGCCACCTGGGCTGGTTTACACCACCTGCTGCCATCAGGGAAGACTACTAGAGGAATCACATAAACCCCAAACCGTGAAAACTACATCTCATAATGGCTCCTGAATGTTTGATGTTGTTAACAAACACTTGCTATTAGGGCTTGGCCATATGGACAAAATCAAATATCACGATATTTTTGATCAAATACCTCGATATCGATATTGCAATAATATCGTAGGGATGACTTTATTGGTGCTTTCACAAAATATTTACACCATGACATTTTTGATAAATAATCATCAGTGATGTGGATATAATGACTGAATAAAGGCAAATACTGGGTAGAACAGTCATATCATACTACGATATCCAAAATCTAAGACGATATCTAGTCTCATATCACAACATCGATATAATATCAATATATTGTCCAGCCCTACTTGCTATAAAAATAGATGATTAAATGGAATTTGTAAAATATTAAATTAAAAACATTGAAAACATCAGGTGGTTGAAACCTGCTTCTTCATTTGGTCCATCGTGTGTACTTTTAAACTAGTTTCATGTAAAAAATAAATAGATAGATAGATAGGCAGAAAAAACAGAAAACATGGCATACAAACAAACAAATTCACCCTTTTATAATTATTTATTTCTCATTTTAAAAGATTTAATTTATATGAAATTGTACTGCACTGTGCTGAAATTTTTTTTTTAGTTTTAGTATGTGAGAAATGTATTTCTACTCCTAATGTTTATTTATTTATACATGTTGACAAAATAACCCTCAGCTCAACATCCACTTACTCGCTTGTTCTGGGGCTTTCGACCATACACCATGGTCTTCATCAGCACAAAGAGTTTGTCTGCCACGTCTAATTCGCATTGGCTTAAAACCAGAATCATGGAAGTTTTGAACATCTACTGTTTCATGACAACTGAGAAAACTCAGTCTCCTGATGAGGACCATGTGATATGGTTAAAAGCACCAGAACAAGCAAAGTAACTAGACCTTGAGTTGAGACTGTTTTTGCCAATGCATGGTTGTACAAATTCTAAATTTTAATGTTTAATCATTAGGTATTAACAATGTAACTTACATATGTATTTATTTATTATTTAATATTTGATGGTCATTATGTAATTATTATTTTTTGCTATTGTAATTGTTTACTGTCTTTTTGTGTTATTGTGTGTATTGTAATTTCTGTTCTTCACACAAATCTAACAAAGCTTTATCAATCAGTAAAAGTTTATTCAGTCACAAAATCTTTCACAGTTAAAATAGATAATTCATTTTCACAAGCATTCTATATAATAACATAGATACAATATAGTACAACATCCCATACATTAAACAAGGTTTATGTCCATTCATGAAGTCTTGGGTTTGCGTCTGATCACTGAATTGATCCAATCGATATAGTTCACCACTTTAGTGTAAACACCAGGTTTCCCAGAGCGGCCACAGCCCTCTCCCCAGCTGATGATCCCATACAGGAAGCTGACATCATTCCTCGCGCAGGCCAGAGGGCCCCCGGAGTCACCCTGGGGAAACACAAACACACATATAAACATTCGTGCACGGATCAAAGCGGAGGCGCACAAACAGCTGAGTCACACACTTCAAACCTAATATATTTCTAAAAATTGCACTCTACCCTAAGATAAACAGTTAACTGTGACATTTTCGTTTAAAAGGAAGTTTAAATATTTTACACAGCAGGTTGAGTGGGTAGCCTGGCGCTGCAAACTTCAGATCCTCACTGACTTCACTCAGGGGAATCCCTACTGCCATTTTAAGTGCCGTCCCACACTGATACCTCGAGTTAACTTTCTGATATCAACCCTTGCAGAGGCGAGGGAGGAGATAAACAACTATGAAGGTTTTAAGAATCTACTTAAGTCAGAATTTCCAACAGGGCAGAGCAACGAAAGAGTCAAAAAAGGTGTATTTTTCTGTGTTCTGTCCTCTGTAATGTAAGATGTGTAATAGCAGGAGCAAAACCTGAAATTAAAACAATGTGACAATGCAGAAAAAATAAGTATCCCATAGCCTGCAGTGTTGGATTTATTCATCGCCGTCTGTCTCGAAACGCTTTCTTACCTGGCATGCGTCGACGCACCCGTTGAGCCCCGCACAGATCATGTCAGCGGTGACATGGTTGCCGTAGACTTCAGGCTTCCTACAAGAGTCGTGAGGAATCAGTCTCACTCCACCCTCTTGCAGAGTGGAGTAGCCGTCTGCCTCTGTCAAATAAAGACAAAATAATCCATTACCTTACAAAAAAAGTGGATCCTTGTTAACCTGAGCAGGGTCATAGCCAGGATTTTAGAAGTACTGCTGTCATGAAATGCACATACTTCACATAAATCACAGTCTACATTTGCAATATTTTTTGCAGGTACAGACTTCACTGATTGCTTTTGATTGGAAAGAGCTACAGATGTTTTCCAGCGACTGATTTACACATCACAGAAGTCTTCACAGGCTGTGACATTTTGAACGTTTTAATGGTGCAACCTGAGCTCGTAAATCACTGCTTTTAAAACTACCGAGACCTTTGGGATGACAAAATTAGTGATGTATTCACAAATAGCTGGTGCCAAATTACGTTTCTAACACTTAAAGGTGCCCTGCGGAGGTTTCTTGTTTCTATGTGTGTTGAATGTGTTTCCTTCCTTATAAAACATTTGGAAAGCCAGTTTTATGAGGAACATTGGTTAAATCCAAAGAAAGTGGAGACTCACTTGTAAAAACATCACTTCGCAATGCAGCTAGTGTCCAAAAATGATACATGTTACCGTTAAATGCATTGAAAATGTTGACAAAACTTCTGTCAAAGTGCTAAAGAGCAAAACAAACGCCGGTTCTGCTCTGAGAAATTCATTCATTCATATCAAACAAAGCATCTGTGATCAGTGTCAACGTATGAATGTAGATAGCTGTTATCATATCATCATAATGACGCAGATTTGCCTCATCACTCACTCTCGTGCATGTGTCCCCAGCCGCTGATAGTGCAACAGTAGTCGTCAGGGAACGTCATGTCTTTGTCTGGGAGACAGATGGGTCTGATAAACGGGGTTCTCTTCACACACTTCCCGTCTTGCTTCTTCAGTTTGATCAGGACTGAAGAAACAGAGATGCCACGTTAGAAAACAAGCACGCAAACAATAAAGCAAGTGGTAGACTTGAAGACTCCGATACCCTATGAAACTTCCACACCCTCCGGTCAATGTGTGTGTGTGTGTGTGTGTGTGTGTGTGTGTGTGTGTTCATGAGGGGGAGCACACGGACACAGCTGTTCAGTGACGCACAGCTGTGCAAGCATACTGGGGTATTAAATGAGTTTGTGCGTTTCTGAACGGGGATGGGAGGTCCTCTAGTTTATGTGAGTCACCGGTGTGTGTGTGTGTGTGAGTGTGTGTTTGAGTATGCATTTAATGATTACCAATGTCATGTAGTGTTGGGTTAAACACTGAGAACTGTTTTGGAAAGATGTACTTCTCCACTCCGAACGTCCTGGTGTTGGGACTGGTGGTGTTGAAATTCTGCTGGCCGAGCACCACGCGAAGCTGCGACTTCAGGGGGCTGCAGGGAGACATATTGTTATCTATCATACTGTAGATAGTGCAACACTTTGTTATCTCAACAACTACTGGCTGGATTTCCTTGAAATTCACTGTGAATGATTCACTGTGAGTCCCAAGAGGATGTATCCTCTTGGGACTTTTCTTTTAGCGTCACCATTAGCCTAAAATTTCCAAGTTTGCACAGGAAATATTCAAATCTAAAAGGCAGACTGACATAAAAGTAGTCCAGTATATTCTTGCTCCCCAGGGGATGAACCCTTTCTATTTTGGACCTGATTTTAATGATCTCTTGGCTCTTCCACTAGCTTAACTCTACACTTTTAGCTTCACTTCTAATAATAAAGGCTCTAATAATAGCTAAGTCCCCAGCATGTTGTTCATTATGCCCAACGCTTTTGTATTGTGCAGTGTAAAGACTCTTGTTATGCTTTAATTAGTTTAATAAAATCCCAGCTGGTACCAAAACCCAGTTCAACAGAGACACTGGCAGGCTTGCAGATATAGTATATAATATACTGTATGAGATGTTCTGTCAATAAAAGGTCTTTTTGCACTTTCATTCGTCCAATTAAATGATTTAATGCTTACAAAAAAATCTATCTTTGAACTTGAACAATGACAGCAGATTCCTGTTTGCTGACATCACAGGGAATGTGTGTATGCATTTTCCTGCGTGTAAACAGCATCTGTGCATGAGACGTTTTTAGGTTTTCCTCGAACTGGATGCTTGTCTAAATATAGTGTGTTCATAAAGCTGTGATGCTGCAGGGTCAGAGTCTTTAAATCGCACGCCTTTTGAGTTGTGACCTCTATGTTACCGGCGACGGTCAGAAAAACAGTTCTGAGAAAATAACGCTCCCCTCTGAACCATGAATGATCTGTTTCTGAAGGATTCTGAAGGATTCAAACGAAACGCTTTGAACCTTTCATACACAGGTTGAAAAGGTTTCCCAAGGACTTTTCACTGACAAGGTTTCAGAGGCACTTGATGACATTTTGCGAAGAGAAAAAAAAACATTTTGTACATTATGTTGACTCATAAAGGCTCCCTGCAGTGACATAAATATAAATATCACCATCCACTGTGACTGAAGTGCACTCGTGACATACTTGCGGAAGAAGCAGTGCGCTGCAGAGACGACCCAGCATGAGGAAACCAGGGTGCCAGCGCAGAAGTCTGACTGTCCGATGTAAATGGCCGCCATCCAGGGGTGAGTACCTGGCAGGGCGGAGCTTCCGCCCATAATCCGCCCCCTGGCGGTCGATAACCTCTTCTTGTGCTTTTTCCCACACACAGGCTTCTTGGCCGGCTTGGGGGGCTTCGGTTTTTTAATGCCGGGCCAGACGTTGATCTGAATTATCCTTTGAGAAGCTACATGAAGAAACAAGTTGAAGCACATGATTATTGAAGTCTCTGCTGATGTTAAACTACAACAAACTACCATAAACCAGTCTAACAGCTAGAATATTTTGCTAACAGGCATCCTAAAAATACCTCTTCTGATTATTTCCGATTTTGCAGCTGACTGATTCTCCCCTGGAAGAAGCAAAAAAAGCTTTTGTATAGGATGATAATGTTAGAGTGACAAAGCATCCTCCTGCTGCAAATCATATGTTGCGGAGGGCTCAGCAGATGGAAAGAGCTTGTGGATTCTGTGCATACCGCTGGCATCACGACAGAAGGCCAACTGTGCCAAATCCCACTCACCACATAAACATCGGGCTTCACCTGACATGACATGTTGATTCAGGGTGAGTCATTCTCTTTTTTTTCCCCTCCTTATCTCATCAAGCCCTTTTTTTTTCTCTCTCTCTCTTTAAAAAAAATCTCTGCGCTGATCCAGTCGACTTGGCTGGATTCAACGTTTCAGAGCAGCGTGACTCAGCAAAGATTAGCTGTTCTTCGCACTCTTTTTTTTTTTTTTTTTAATCACAAACATTGGATTTCTAATTAAAAATGGAATCATTTAATGAGGTGTTTTGATTTTTTTTCTCTCAGATGAGAAGTGTCGCTGAATGTGCCATTTAATCAAGGCTGTGAAAACGGAGATTAACTTTTTATTTTTTAGTATGATGAGATGAATGTTCAAAGAGGCGTCTATGATAAGGACAGCTAAATAAATATGCCATCCTTGACAAGCTATGTAAGAGGGAAATGTCGCTTTTTGGTTTTAACCTACCAAAAACAGTAAATTAACAACATTTATCATTAATAAAGCCCAACAGTGAATAGACAGAACAGGGTTAATAATGCAGGAATGGTAAGACTCAAGCAAAATCAAGCTCTCTTGCATATATGTCTAGCCAAACTACCAATTATATGACGCTTTAACCATCTTATTACAGATGCAATTAAGTTCTGCAACACCCTGTGATTCCTAATCTGTCCTGACCAAATATTTCAACATACGTAAGCCTAAAAAATCACTGTCCCGCTGACAAAAAAAAACAAAAAAAAAAACTCCAATCCTGTGCCTCATTTACTCACACACAGCCATCACACAGGAGGGGATGTCACAGTACTCCCAGGAGATGGCGCCGTCATTTAGTGTGTAGCACCACGGCTTCTTGTCCCCGTCTGGGTTTCTGCACGCACAGAAACACAGCGGACAGAGTGTGTGTCGGTATGCCGTCATTGTTTTCAACACATTACTCAGTGCAACATGTGTACAATCAGCCACACAGTCAACAGACAACTATGGTAAATATTTTACTGTCACCTATAAGATGATAGTGATTTTAAAGCTGCAATAAGCAACTTTTTCCCAGCAATAAGTTCACATGATCCGTCAGAGCGTGAGGCACTCTGTTAGTCTGAACATAATCCAAATGTTTGCTTGAAATGTTTGGGACATTTTGGGTCACGTACAATTTTCTGTTAGCGTGCCATATGCTGCTGGGTAGTCATAGCAACAGCAACTGAGGAAAGCAGTAAGAAACAGAAAAAGAGCGAATGTACAGGAGATAAGACCTTTTTTTTATCGCAGACAGGCTGCATTCACCGTGTGCTTTTTTTTTTTATGCTTGTGGTGGTTTTATGGTTGCTGGTTGCCACTGAATAGATGTCATTTGAGGGCTCATCCACATGAGTGACAAGTGCTGGCACATGAACTGCACAGATAAGGGGTAGGACTAGCAGACTGCTTTGCTAGCTCAGGGTTAAAAAAAAGTTGGTTATTGCAGCTTCAAGGACGAATTTATGGGGAAAAGTGTAAGGAAATCTGGCCTCACAGATAAGCCAGTTAGTACTGGCAACCATCTTTAAGAATTAGGTTTGTTTGCCAGTCTGAGAAACAATTTTACATTTCACTGAATCTCATCGGAGCTCTGCAGGAATTTGTCACACAAAGCGACAAGTTTCAACATACAGTAAATTCGTTTTATCATTAAAAGTAGCTTCCATTTATCATGATGCTTTCAGAAATCTACAGTAGCAGCTAATTCAGAGGATGTCTCAACACACACACACACACCTGCAGTAGGCGTGCTCCCCGAGGCCCCTGAGGGGCGAGGCAACCACCGTGCCGATATGGAGCTCGTCATACAGCAGGTCCGAGTTCCACGGCAGACACCGGGCGCCAGACACCGTAGTGCCCACCACCCCTCTGTAACCTGTGCCCCTGCTGTTATAGCACTCTGTCTCTGGCTCTGCACACACACACACACACACACACACACACACACACACACACACAAACCACAGGCAGAAACACATCTCAGTCGTGCCAACTTTAAACCTGCAGTGCAACACAGGTGATGTAAACAGTTTAAATGCAATCACACAGTTTCCAAATGCGGGTGAGGAACTGTGTGATGGCAGATCTTCGATTTGGAATCAGTCAGAACAAGTCTTTTAAAAAAAAGAAATCTCTCTGTGTACATAACAACAACAGTTACAACCACTGAGTACGAGTGTAGCAGCTTGCTCATGTCTTCACCTGCTACTGTTAATCAAGCCATTATCACACCCACATGCATGAACACGCAAACTATAAAGGACAAATACACAGAAGGGCACGCATGAACAATGTCACTCGTCAGCCTGATAAAAACACATAAGATATGCTGTAATGACGCAGCCTTCAGTTAAATGTTAAAGCCATTATTTCCTGCTAAATTTGATGATACTGATGATATTTAGTCACAGCAGATCATGCATCTCTATTGCACTGTCAGTCTCGCTTTTGCTCACCAAAGCTACAGTGCGGTCCGCTGTAGCCACGTCTGCAGCTACACACTTCTTTGCGGGTGGCTACGATCAGTCGACACGTTCCGTCGTTCTGACAAGGGTTCGAACGGCAGGCTGCACACACGAAGGCACAAAATGTCACATATTAACACCATCAATCATATCTCAGCAATAACTTTGACTTCTAGCAGAAGATGTTAACGTTCTGGATACATTTTCCTGTGCGTCCAACGTTCACTGTTTCTTTGCAGATGATTCACAGTTGTTAGTTTTATGAACCTCTCAGTACATACATGCTGTTATCAATGAATTAATTGCAGCCTCAGCAGATTCATATGAACTTTATCACACAGTAGTTCTGTTTCAGTTTTGGTTTACATCACTATCATCAACCTTGTTTCCAGATAGAGCTGCAACGATTAGTCAATTAATCGATTCGTCTGCACTTAGTTTGCTGGTTGCAGCTTCTTGAATGTGAAGATTTGAAGCTTTTCTGTGTTATACATGACAGTAAACTGAATATCTTTCAATTTTCGGGTTATTGAGATAAAATGAACATTTGAGGACGTCACCATAAGCTCTAAAACATTATATTGTATATTTTATAGGCAAAAGGATTAATCAAGGGAATAGATTAACCAATAATGAAAATAAACCTTAGCCCTGTTGGAGAATTTAGCAGCTAAAGAGACAGATATTTCCCTCAGGGGTTGGTGGGGACATAAATAGAGCGAAAAGGAGAGTGAATATTGGATTTACATTCACCCTGTGGACTCCAAATAAATGCTAATCTTGCTCCACGTTTGCTCGATGTGTAAATAAGTGAGTTTGCTAACAAAACCACCATATCAGCTTTATAAGATAATAATATGTCAGTGTTTTACTGTGTCCCCAAAGGGCAAAAAAATCAATTAGTGGGGTCTTTTTGAAAGCACAGAACAAATTGGTCCTATGCTGTAATGTACACACAGTATATGTGACCCTGAGTAATCTCCTGAGATCCATTGCAACATCTGTGAAATATGCTGGAGAATAGTGTTCCCACATCTGCGCATCTGAGGTCATCTGAAAAGCACATTCAAGCCTGTTTAACAAAAGGATTTTTTTTTCACATGACCACTGTAAGATAAGCTCTAACCATCATGAGAAAAAAAAAAAAAAAAGCGGTTTCGGCTCAGGAAGCATGGAATCAGTTAAATGTCCATGAACATCCCCCTTTTGAGATGAAAGCACCTTATGGACCCATGGGGTGTGTCCTAAAACACCATTCTTGAGTCACAGTGAGTCATATAATCTGTCTTTTCTTCCATGGCAAGGTTACTCTTGTAGCTATGGAGCTGTGATCAAAGGAAGGGTAGGGCTTGCCTTTCATATCTTTTGCTGTGAGGTGATTTTGGAAAGGGAAAAAAAAGCTTTTTTTTCCAGACTGAGAGGAGACCTGATACTTGTATTTGGTGTGATAAGTACAAAAAAAAAGTTTGTTAAACAAGAAAACCTAAAGCGATCTTTGCCTCAACTGTACTGTTCTCCATCTTTAGTCAATGTTTAAGGTATAAATGATGCATAAAAATGCACAATGTCTCCTGGAAACGTAGCTAATTAGTAACTAAAAGTAAAGAAAGTTCAGTTCAGTTTGAGAATTTGTGTAAGGGCGTATTGTTTTGAGTTACTATGAGCACATCACCTTATTGGGTTCCACTATCATCAGTCCAACAAAAGCAAACTACAGATTTAAAACAAGTTAGAGCAGAACAACAGCAGCTGAAAGCATGTCTTACTCGTGTAGCGAACTCTTTCACACTTGATTTCCCCCGCCACACATGTGCACTGTTCCACATTACGGAGATGAATTCGTCCCCAAGACTCCCCAATGTCATAATAGCGCAGGTGTATGGTTTCATAGCACTTCTCTGAAAAGCAGACACAAGACATAAAAGGCGATAGGTTGAAATGCGAGAGGGGATAGAAGCGTTTAATGGAGCGTAACAGGGCAAAGTTGAAGGGATGAGCTGAAAAAGATGCATTCAAAGTGCATCCACTTTTTTTTTTTAATGTGTGTGTTTTTGCTTTAATTGTGTCTGTATTGTGGTTAGCAGTCAAAAATCTTCAAATACCAAGTAAAACCCATCTGCAAATGACTCATAACTGACTCATATCTTGTCTCTGAAACTAAAGTTGAAGAGAATAAAATATATATAATATATATTTTTTAAAAAAAGAGAATTACAAGAATAATTAAAATAACGTCCATGTATCCTCAATTATTTTACAATGCATGTCAACTGAAATTAACCTTTAAAACATGCATCTATAGGCACTTTTCATCATTTTTTTTGGCATAATAATCTTAACTCAAGGTCCAATTACTAGCTTTTTCCACAGCTTTCAAACACATTTCATGGTCTTCATCAGCAGATGGAATTTGCTCCAGTGTCAAACTTCCATCACATGATATAAAAGGGGGTAATTTTTAATCTGTTTCTGGTGCTCACTCACACCAAATTCAACTGAACCGATTCCATAACAACTGGGCGCACGCCATCCACTGATGAAGACCATGAGATGTGTTTGAAAGCTCAGCAAAAAGCTGCACTGACAGGCACAATGAGATAATGATGGCACACCAAATGAAAGGATTCATGTTTACTGTGATAGATACTTTTGGCAATTAAATACATTTTTATATAATTCTTATTGTCAAAAATCTCATGAAAACCACAAACAAATTGATCCCATTACCAAGTCGTCATCAATGACAAAAACATATGAATGTAGTGTATCAATTAAATTATTGGTTTCACTTTTTTTTCATGGGATTTGTTGGCAATACGAAATAGCCTTATAACTCTGTCACATTTGTTTTTAATACCGTATTTTTCTTGAATGTACAGAAAGAAAAACAGAAGATCATTTTAAACAACTATAATAATCATCACCAAGTCTACTTACTCTGCTCACACAGCCTCCCAGAGAAGCTCTCGGGACAGGAGCACTCGAACGAGCGTCTGTGCGGGATCAGCTTGCAGACGCCTCCATTCTGACACGGATTCACCTGACACACGTCAGCTGTGACTCGTCGTGACATGTGGACGAAAACTGGAACGCAGCAACGAGAAAAGAAAAAAACAAAAGACAGAGTTTAAACAGAAGCAAAATGCAATACTTCATATAATAATCCCACTTAAGTACATTTGAAATTAATGTGTGTTTGTCAAACTAACCATATGGTTGAGTTTTCTCTGGTGCACAGAAGCCCCACAGCCGGTCCCGGTCAAAATTATGCGTAAGAGAGCAGCTACGACAGAGGGAATAATTATAATACAGTCATTAATAAGTCACCCAGATTACAACATGAAGACACTTTTATAATGACGCATTAGGTTAGGCAATATGACAATAATCAAGACATTTGATCTCTTTGACATCTTTGGGTTTTTAACATTGTGGGAAATGTTGCGTAAAACTGCTTTATGGCAACATTGGGCAGCCAGTTTGATTCTAAAGGAGGGAAGAAGAAAAACTCTCCCAACAATAATCAACCAACTCTGTCAATTATCCACTAATTTAATCAAAGTCACATCAGCATACCTGCACACTGCTCATAGCAACTGCTGTTCATAATAGCAAATCCATCTCAGCACTGAGCACATCACAAAATATTGCAGTAACATTATGTGTATTTGTTGGGTTGTATATAATTGGATTCATGTTGCTCCAACTTGCTGGCACCCACCCTTCCTGTCTCCAGTCCAAGGAATGATGACTGGAAAGCCCTTCAAACGTGTTTTTTTTTTTTTTTTCAAAGAAGATTAAATTAACAGCAATAAAAAAAAAATGATGGTTTTATTGTGACAGCTGTTTATACTCCCTTAGGATAAACGGCATGAAGTAATAAACCTGCTGTAAACTACAACTTTGGTTAGACTTTAACGGGAATTTTCAACATTTTATCTCATGTCACCTTTTAAAAACAAACATGATTTTCTTTATGTGACACACAAATCTCTACAAGACCCTCCAGCGATTATAGCAGTGGGGGGAATTTATTAAAGCCAACTAGCTCATTACCTCATTAGAATTTGCATTATGTTTCCCCATGACACTGTTGCATAAATCCCTCATCACTGAGAGCTGTAATTAGCTATGACTACACAATTACATGCCACATGAGTGTCATTACTGCCTGTGACATATAATGGAAAATACCAGTGTTTGATGTTCATATGAAGTCATGTCACGGTGTGCGGTTTGAGTGTGTGTCTGAACAAAAACCAAAATATGACGAGGCAGCATTTCTACCTGAAATGTTTGAGTTGTCTCTCTGTCTAATTCGAGTGTGTGGTAACTTTTGTGCGATTACACACACACACACACACACACACACACACACACACACACACACACACACACACACACACACACACATTAGTGACTGTTTGTGTAACCAAGACAGCAGGATCCAGTCTAGCTGGCTAATGAGGAGGACTCACAAAGGTCTTGAAGAGAGGATGGTGATGCAGCGGTGATGAATCCTTCCTCCCAGACGAAATGGGAATTTACATTCTTTGCCCGTTGTAGTGAAAACTGGCAGCAGAGCAAAGAAGGGGAAAAAAAGCAGTTTGTTTGTGACTTTTACTGAAGACAAACAGGCAAAAACACACAAAGACACAAATCAGAAAAGTGTCCGAAACATTTGTGCAGCTTCCTCCACTGACATCTTTTGACTTCCATCTGATTGTAAGACAGTAAATCCCGGAGCTAAATCATTTCTGTCATGACAGGTTACACACCAAACAAGCCTTAGCTCACACATGTTTTAACATTTCCTATGTTGCACCAACAACTTTCTCAGTTTCTGCAGCTGAATATATATCAGATTCACTGCCAGTTCAATGTGAACCCCCCTCCCTCCCCTCTCTTTTTTTCCTTTTAAATTAAACACAGGACTTCTTGGAGGTGAAGTAAAAACCTACCTTTCCGGCTCTCCCTGTATGGCTCTTTGGAGATGGCTGCTTCATATCCAGACACTTCAATGCGCTGAAATCAAGGAAGAGGAGTTATTTCACTGCGTTTTCGCTTATAACGCACGCAAAATGGATTTAAAATAAAAACAAATTTAAAAAAAAAAGACGCACAGAGGTGAGTAGGATGTTTAAAACTTACCGCCCATGCACTGAAAACACAAGGTAGAAAGAGTAGTATAATGTATGCCATGATGAAAGTTTGCATCGTTTGGGTCCCTGGTGTCCGGAGAGGCTTATTTCCTGAAGAGTGTCTGTGTGCCTGTCACGTTATATCTGTCAGTTTCAGAGCCCTCAGCCTGCTTTTGGTCATAGGAAACGTGGGAAACCCTGCAAGTAGTATCCTGTTCCTCACAATTTCAAGCTGTATTGAGTAAACCCGTTGCGTCATTAGGCTTGTCTATCTCTGAGGCATCCTATATCCCCGACTGGTGTTCCCTCAACAGCCTCTCTGCAGACGCCCACGGTTTAACATTGCAAGTTATAGACAGACACAGAAGAGTCCAAAACTTTCCACAGGCGGAGGCGGGGGTCCGAGGTCAGCTGGGGTCCCCTTTCCAGCAGCCTCCTTACTTTTTGCCTGGGTCGCCTGATATTAAATTTTTTTTTTAAAGCCGTAATGTCGACTTTTTCTACGTTAATACATTTTATTCTTGTTTATGCTGTGATGTCTGGTTGTTCTGCAGTGTTTTAATTGTTAATAAATATTCCCGAATGAACAATATCTCATTTAGACGGTTCCTGTCGGTGCTTAATTGCAGGTCAATGTTCAATTAACAGCCAGTTAACAACAGCAGCCCCGTTGTGACGTCACGGGGCTAAATGGATAATAAGGGTTTAGCATATTAAGATATTTTGGATGAGAAACAGGCCAGAAAGTAAAAATTAAGGATTTTTTTTCCCCAGCGGCGTGGCTCTAACCATTAAGCAAGTTATTTTAACAGAAACATTAGGACACAATAGTAACAATATGAAAGAAAATTAACTTCAACTCTTATGGAAAGCAATATAACCCTGGTTCCAGATCTCTCATTGCTGCCCACATCTAATTACAATTTAGTCAGCGATTCAAAGTGATTTCAGTCCAATAATCTAGGCTATAACTTCATAATAAGCTCATAATTAATTCCACAGAGAGTGACGTTTTATGTCATTTTTAATCAAACCAATATTTTAGTTATTAGCTTAATTAATGCTAACAGGATAAACATTTGTATTACCAATAATAGCATAGCTACCTGTCAAAGGATGTGAACCAGACATACACCAAGTGTTGTTAGTTGAACTTTAAAAACTCTCAACAGGTTAAAGGGTCACTCATGCAGTAACACTACTGTACTTATGACTATAGTCACTGTAAACCCTTTACACCCTGAGGGTGTCTCTGTTTGAGGTAAGCCTGTGTTACAAAGTGAGGCCATTCATTGTTTAATCTGTCTCTCACAAGTCCCCCAGTTTTATTTTTATGTTATAGTATTTTTTGGAAACAGTATAAGATATGACAGGAAATGAGGGAGAGATCTGTGTCTAAGGTCCCTGGCTGGGGACGTCTCATTTCATGGTCAAACCCCCCTTAACCTCTAAACGATGGCTGAGCCCCAAGACTCACAGTTTTATGGAGATGCAATACTAAATCGCTGGAGTATCCCTTAAACTTCAACAAAGTTTTTGCACACAGGTTTATGCCTGCATTGAATCAAAAGGAACCAACAGGTGGCACACCGTTGTCCCTTGACCTCATTTTATTAACATTCATTAGGTTCATAGACCTTTATCAAGTAAGGAGAAATTTCACTGATGAAGGTCTTTGAACCGAAATGACGGACAGAATATAAGATTATTTAAGTTTATTGTAATTATAATAAGGACCTCTGCATGGTTTTGTTTCTTCAAAATACAGGTCACACTTTCTGCAACCGACTAAAAAATGTACTTACTTCAAGTTGGAAGCACAGTTTTGCTGTTTATTTCTTCAGAATGAGACTGAAGAAATACAGGTGTGCCTGCAAGAATCCCAACATACAGACGTAGCGCCACAGTAGCTACTATGGCGAATGGCAGAAAAGTTGAGAGTGGAAGCAGTCTAGACATCAAAACGTTCACATCTGGGTCACTGAGTTATCTCCAGTTTTTTGAGATCAAGAGTTCAATCTGGGGGTGTATTAGAGATCAAGGATCCAGGAGGAATTACTGTTCCCACTGAGGAACAGTAACAGCAATAGCTTTGAGTTTAGTGAAGCATAAATGTGAAGAGCTAACCACTGTAGGCCAACTGTTCTATCAGCATTCCAGCAGTGACATGCTGTGTCAAGAAAAAACTCCCCAGTCCTATTATCTAACCTCTAATTTTCACCAGCTGTAATAATCTCTCTCCAGATGCTGAACGAAAAATACAAAGAGGAGGCTGAGCGACTTAACAGCACGTCCACAGGTCCCCAGGTGAGGGTGGTGTGTTTCAGAAGAGGAAATTGTTCAACTAAGACAACGATAACTGTTAATTATTGACAGTTTTGCTTAACTTAGCAAACACATTTAGCTGGACAAATATGCCAAGTAAGAGAATCCAGTGCTGTGAGTGTCTTATGTAAGACTTTGGGTTATAAACTACAACAGAGGAGTATTGAAAGTATTTTTTTTATGAGGTGGACTTAGAGGTTACGTTGGTGAGGATTTCCCTCCAGGCAAAAATACCAGAAGTATTTGTATAAAATGTGCATATTGCAAATAAATAACTACACTTTTTCAAAAGAAAGACGAGCATCTTTTTGTTTTTTTGGAATTACAGCCATCAAAGTTTTTTAATCATTCAACATTTGAACAACCTCAAGACCACAGAAGCAGGAAGTACAGTCAATAAAGGTACCGTCATGTATCATCTGTAAAACAGGAAGAAGATATAATGAAGAAATAGTTAAATAAGAAAGAAGAAAATTGTGGTTTGCCTCCCTTATGATCCTAAAAACAGGGTCCTGCCTACATATAGTCCAACAAAAGTGGGTACCACTTTCTTATAGGGCACACTTTACTTTCAGTTTGACCAAAAATCCTAACTCAAGGTCCACTTACTAGCTTTTTCTGTAACTTTTAACTGCTACTCACGGTTTTACTCAGCAGGAAACTAGTGGAAACAGCTAGTAAGTATGCAGTTAGTTAAAATTTTCGTGTCAAAGTGTTTATAGCACTTTAGAAAACAGTAAAAAAGCTTTTACTAAGAACAGTATTGGTTTACTGTAAATTAACAGCTTATGATGCATCCATTAACTATAATTTATAAGCTATTTGTCAAGTATGCCTTATTAGAATGGGATACCTGGGCTTTTTCCATGGTTGTCCTTGGTCTTGCATGGCTCATAATAGAATTACTTTGCGCTTAATTAATTAAACTATATAACAAAAACATATCACTGTCCCAAAATTACAACCAGTACTAAAAATCAACAAGATGACACCAGCATTCTTAACAAATTTACAATATCTATCACCATAATATTGATTTTTTTTCCTTTTTTTTGTGTTTGAAGTGGATATTGACAGCTTTGTACATGCAGCCCATCAATGGACTTATTCCCTTTTAAAAGACAGTGCCTCAGGCTTTAAAAGTGCAGCAGTAGGGGGTGGATCCCTTTAGACAACAGTGGCCTTGTAAAGGTCTGTCTTGCAGTCTTTGCCCTCTGGTGGGTTGCGGCCGTTATGGGGCATCTGGGCGTTCCTCATCCTGCTCTGGCACTGCCGCAGCTCTGCGACGTAGCCCTGGAAGCTCAGGCTGAGCTCAGTGTCCTCTCCCTGGGATGTCTCCAGTGTCCCCTCCTCCAGATGTACCCCTTCCACATCCATCACCTCCTGGACCGCCGGTGCAGCATCGGCTCTGTCTGAGGGTGTTTTGGTGTCGGTGCTCGTGTCTGTGCTTCCCTCTGTGCACAGGAGAATAGAAAGATATGGAAAATTCAAGATGAGTTGATGTATTGTATGACGGTCAAGATTTTAATGACTATTTATGAAGGTGGTTGTGAAATATGTGAGGCAAACACTTAAAGGGGACATATCATGCTTTTTGTGATTTTCTTTCATTTATATACTATTATATTGTTGGATGTCTATGTTAAACATAATCAAAGTTCCAAAACTTGAGGGGAACATATGTAAAAATGCCACCTTCAAGTCAAAGGTCAGGGCTTCAGCCTGCTGTGAACGCTCTGTATGGAAGATTACTTCTACTTCCCCATCGAACTGACGTTGGATTGTTCGCATATGCCCACAAACAGGGGTTGTTTATATTGTCCGCTCACATATTTCAGATTGGATTCAGGCTTGAACATGTACATATGTATTTAAAGTTTATTTTTTAGAGAAATCTGAATACTGCTGTTTACGTAACCCCCAGGTGTCTGACAGGCAGCAACAGAACAGAGTAAGCTCATCGAAAGGGGGGTCCTGTCGTTTTTAAACTGTAAATCCAGCGAAGATTTACCAGCAGAGCCCCAGAATATCAATGTCAACCTGGAAGTGTGCATGTTATGTCCTCTTTCACAGCTGTTCTCACTACACATCAACAGACCCAAGAGACATTATCATTCATTTGGAGTCGTCCACTTGATGTGGAATGTAAGCTCAAAATTTAGCTGTTTTGATTTTCACTCATTCGTAAGGGAAACATCTGGCTATTTGCATATTAAATACTCCACTATGTTCATTAGCTAGTTGCTAACTTTGTCATTTGGTGCTGGGTTTACAGTCCAGAAAACCAAAACAATGAGATAAAAGATGTTTAAATGAGTAAAACACTCAGTCAGGCGGTAATTATCTGTGGATTTATCACTACAAGCAACTCATTTAACATTACATCGTCATTTGATCCATTTTTAATATAATATGGATTAGTGCAGCTTTAATTAAGTAAATCACAACAAGCAAACAAGCACTAAAAGTGACATGTGGTTGTTAAAAATGACAATGACCAAACATGGATACAAAATACTTGTCATACTTGTCCGTCACTTCATTTCTCTGCATCTGTGACTCATGTGGGCTCAGAGACGACAAAGCATCAACTATTTATTACACTGGCCATATGCTCAGCATATCTATATTAGATTTTAGTAGATCTAAGACATGGAGAACTTTGTCACCCATCATCCCTTGGGTGCACACATCAGTTTAATATGTTTGTATAATCTGACAATTGTATAGGCTTGTTGTGTAATCTGGACAGCTGTTGTCAAGACAAACTTGATGACATAACTGTTTCCGCTTGAACTTGCTTAACATGCTTGCCAAATCATGGCAAAGGACTGTGAATGAAACAGGACGGGATTAAACGTAATAAATCATTGCGTCCCTGTCACATGTGGTATATTTCAACATTAGCACTTGTCATTTTAAACAATTCAAAGCTGCATGACCTCATCAGGAGGCCCTGAACACGAGCCAAACCACAAACCGTAAACATCACATTTAAAGAGGATGTGTCGGGCATGGGAATGACGTTCCCCTCTTCATGTGCGAGTGTATTCGGGTGGCTAAAACCAGGAGTTTCCGGGATGGTGGCATTAGAGTTATGATGAGTGATAAACTCTCCACATCTCATCTGAACCCTGTGGCCTCGCAGATTCTAAACACAGAGGCTCGAGTGACTCAAACACAGCACTTCAAACCATAGACTCTCCTCTAGCTGTGATTCACTGCTGTTCAGTACAGATGTAAACACAGCCGTAGAGTTCTAACAGCTGACCTTACACAGACCTTCAGCAAAAGTACAATAACAGTACAACTGCAAGCACCAAGGTGAACCTCCAACTAATTCAAGGATTTCTCAGCACCTGTCGAAGTCTTTGAGTACTAAAAATCTGAAATGATTCAGTCCTCTTGTCATAGTCGGTGCTTTATCACCACAAATCTCTGTCGCAGGGTTTTTTTCCGCAGGATGTGATGTATTGATGCTGGTATGCGGAGCTGCTAGATGACGCTTTTTGATGAATTAGGATCTGATGAATTAATAAGATTTTGTAATTTCACTGCCATGAATTTATTCATCTATCCATCCATCTTCCCGAAGGGGTCACAAGGTGATTAATAATGAAAAAAATCTTATATCTACTACATAAAGTTCTGCTATAATTGCTATTTACTTGTGAAATATCGGATGCATTTACATATGGTAGGGTTTGTAAATATATTCAAATATATGTGAAGATTAAAAAAAAAATTGTACTTATAACTCATAAAACTTCATTAACTTGCTTCATTATAAAAGGGTCAAGGCTTTACATGCACTTATTACCATTCAGGGTCAACAGGGAGGGCATTGAGGGGTGAAATCAGGACCTTTTTTTGTACAATAAATGACTTATTTTGAGATAAAAAGTAAAAATGTTTAGAGGTTATATACTGTATGTTCAATCAAGATTGTATAATTGTATTGTGCATGAAATTGTGATTGATAGGCTGCTTGAATCTGTGTTCTGCACATATGGCTGATTTTGCTTACTCATACATCTTTGGAAGGAGGGGAAATTCAGAGGGGAAAGTCCAATACATTTTTTTATTTTAGATTCTGTTTCTTTAAATCCTCCCTTATCTGAGAGACAGAACCTCACAAGCATAGGTGTCTTTATTTTTTACCCATACAGCCGCCTCATACATGTTTTCAGCTGTGACGTATAAAAAAAAAAAAAAAAAAAAGATCTCTCGGCTCAGCTGTTTAACATGGGCATTCCTCCTGTGGTGAGTCTTGTCCACAGTCATGGCAGCAGCAGCAGGGAGCTGAGAGAGACTAGCCAGACTGGAAAGGACCCAGTTACACAGTCCTCACTGAGGCCGACTGCCAAAGATCTGCTTCCACTCCTCCTTGACCGCCAGATGGATGATAAGGCAGGCCTGGGGTCAGCAAACCGCCAGCTCTCAGAGTTGACGCAGAGACACAAGAGGGGAAGACAAGTGAAACAAGCCTGGAGGAAAACTGAGCCATGTGGCCCCTCAGGTGCACTGTGCTGAAACTCTTTTTGAGTCATAACAAAGCACTTTTGGAGATAGGTAGGTTTCCCATTTACTTCAAGGAATCCTTTAAACTGGTCCATCCGGGCCAAACTTTCCTCTGACTGAAAACTTAAAGACTTCAAAGAGGAAAAAGAAACATAATCTCTGTATAAACTTAATAAGTTATTATGTCGCTAAAGATAATTCTTTTTTATAAAATGAAATACTGTTATCAGTTTATGAAGAGGGCAGCTGCTGCACTGTTGACTTGCCCTAATCAGTATCATATGAATGGAGTTAGACTGTGTGACGTCTCCCCCTAGTGGAAACTCTGAATCACCGTCGACCAGGACCACAGACCCAACGCTTGCCAGACAGGGAGAAGTTATTACAGCAACGATTAAGAAATTATCCTGGTAACATAAAGCTGCAGTTCTGCTCCTCTGGATAAAGACCAGACCCCCTTATGGTTTTGATTTCCAGTCTATTGAGGGGCTAATTTACACCTGATAAACCAAATGATTGCTGTAAACTACCTGTTAGGCCAGAAATACTCATAATGGTACTGTTTTATAAGCAATTTTAGTGTCTTTTTAGTGCAAGATAAATTCTATTAATCTTTGTGGTTGATGCACAAATTTCAAAGTTTCCCTTGAGCTCGTTACGTGTGCAGTTTGGTGATTTTGTAGTAGGATCTGAGGAGACATGAACTCCTCTAATAGTATTTCTTTTATCCACATATGTAAAGACAAAATCTTGACTATTCTCTTCCTACCTCTTTTCTACAGCACTTAATTATTTCTGATGTGTCTTGTTAGCTTTGAATCAAGCTGAACTGAGGAACATGTTAATCCACCCCTGCAGTAATTATATCTTATTCCCTTGGAACAGCAGAGGGCGTCAGTCTGACAGTAATACACGAACTGGAGAGAGATGTCTGCAATGACCGAATCAAATATACTGACAGTAAAAGAGGAGAAATGCTCTTTTTGAAACCACACTTGGTTAACTTCTCTTGCTTGGACTGATGGACTCAGACAGTTTCGGTGGCTGTTTGTGCCTTAAACACATTATCATGTCTGTGAGCGTGACTTTCCACCCTTTTCAAAGTGTAACAACTTTATAATGTCTCTAAAAAAAGTGAAGTAGAGGCGTGTTAACTTGTTCCATTTCTGCGTTTGCAGATTCCTGCACAGATTTAGCCATACAGAGCGTAACAAAAATGGTCAAACTGAATCATAGCAATGTTTCTATTTTAGAGACTGGGGAGAAAAAGACTGAGAGAAATAGGCAGGGAAAATAGATGAAAACCAGTAGTGACAGTTTCTATCTGTGTCTCAGTCAACTCGTGGATAAGGTTACCATGGCGCCCGATGGTGGGAAGAATCGGCGCTGATGCACTTAGCAACCAGAAAAGAGGAGCGAGCCTGTAGAAAAGCTGAAAGGCTTCGATTCCTCCTCATCATCATGTGTACATATTACCTTACATTAAGGCCTATCTATTAACACAAGGCAGTAAGGTCAGAGCGAACATGCTCGTCTTCCTCCGATAAAGTGCTTTGAAGTGCGAGGTACTCATCAAAAGAGATTTTGTTGCTGGAAAACATGTTGAGCGTGATTATCTTCTCTTTTTGTGGAGTTCACAGTGTTTCAAAGAAGGCTATCTAGGGTTTTTCTTTCAAGCTCAGAATCAAAACACGCTGCGTCTAATTGGATATCTGAAATTGCAGAGAAAGCTTTTGGCTTTTTTTTTTTTAAATGTCACATCATCTGTAGAAGAAACAATCACCGTCACAAATCCATTCACCTCTTGATTGTAAAATCTCACACAGTGGAAGAGTATGTGGGTGGGGGGGAATGTCGAGTAAAGGAGGAGAAATAGAAAAATGAAATCCATCTGCAGGAGATGATAATGATCTGGCACTCCGTACAGAATCAACCGACACTCCTGCACACAACGGCAAGCTTTGAAAAGCACAAGTTTAACAAAAGACAGGTTCAAGAGATCCATAAAGCCACGTTAAAGCTACACACACCAGAGACCATAAAAAAAACAACAACACACAATACACCAAAGCAGGTAGACCAAAGCAGACTAAAGACAAACAATGTTTAACAAGACCGCACAAACCCGCCACACTGAGCAATCTGAGCACAAACAGACATACACACCGAGCAGCGACACCCCTGGCACAAGCGCACACACACACACACACACACAGAAAAGTACATAAAGGAGTGGGAGCTGATGAGAGAAGGAAGCCACAAGACAAAATGAGACAGAGCTAAGGGAGAACGGGAGAAGGCATGCGGAGGCGGAGAGGAGAAGATGTGGTGGTGATGGTGGTGGTGGTGGTGGGGGGGAGGAGGGAAGGAGGGAGGGAGGGAGAGGAGAGGAATTGAGCTCACAAACGTGTAAAAAGACAGACGAGAGTGATTTCCAATTCTAACATTTATTAGATCTACTGAATCACAGGTACAGAGTTTATTGGTAGTGATTATCTACATCAGGCATCTAGAGAGGGATTGAATGACCCAGATAAAGAATGACAGGCAATTCAACAATGTCACCACCGGCGCTAAGCAGCACTTGTCCTCCAATGACTAATTCTTTTTTTTTTTTTTTTTATCGTTGCTCGAATTGCAACAGTAGGAGCTGACACCATTTTAGTGACTCACTGGTTTTAGAGAGTTGCGTAAGAAAAAAAAATACAAATTGCGTTTTGACATTGACATTGTTGAATTGCACTTAACTAGAGGTGGTGGGATGGAGAGGAACACAGCATTTGTTTTGTAATGACTGACAATTTCATGTTTCTGGTTTGCTACGATGTTTTTCTAATTGTACATGATGAACCCATAATGCCAGGAAACACAAGCTGCTAATCTCATCACTTTCAATCGCTCAGTTGCTCTGAATTATAATCATCAGTACATTTACTGACTACAGTACTGTCAAATATTGATTGTTAATCCATATGCATTATGCATATATATTATTTATATTCATAAGCTCTGCAATCAGTTACATCTGCATTCTCATGCACCCAAAACTACAAAATAAACTCTAAATATTTAACTGGAATAAACTGATCCCAGTCATGTGGCCAACCCAACAATTTGTGGCATGGGAAGTGACATCCAAGTAAACGTTACTCACTAAACAAAATATACACATCACTATTTACAACTTGATCTGAGTGTAATCAGTCAATCACACACATGCTTTGCTATGTTTATTAAAACAAATCAGTTTAAATGATTGGCAAACTGAGAAAGAGTCAATATCAATTTGTCATTAAAGTGCATCAGAGTCAGTGTAGAGTTTAATCATGAAGGTGGTCTGGTTTAGACCACCGGAGAGAGCGCACACATGCACATACGACACACACGCAAACACACGGAGCACTGGTTTATTACACTGTAGAAATACCTGAACTGGACTTTCCCTCTCCACCTGCGTCTTGAGGGTGGGACAAGGGTGGTGGTGGGGTGAAGTTGGCCTCGGGCAGGCTGCCCTCGAAGGACGGCATAGGGGATGGAGATGCGGGCAGCAGGGTGCTGTTGGGGCTGTTGATGTCGCCCTCCCCGACAAGGGTCAGGTCGCTGTGGGAGTCCTCCTCTACGGTGCGGAGGCTTGGCCGGGTGTCTGAGGGCCGGGGGATGGGGGACAGGTGGGTGCCGAAAGGCGCGTGGCGAGGAGGGGGCAGCACGCACCGCCTGGCCGCGGAGTGTCCATTGGCGCTGGAGCTGAGGGAGGAGTCCAGGCTCTCCGATCGAAGGCTGGAGGTGAGGGGCCCGCGCGAGGAGACGCCGTTGCTTCGCTTCAGCGAGTCAGGAGTGGAGCAGGCCAGGTCAGAGGAGACGGAGCAAGAGGAGGTGGAGGGAGCCAGACGCAGGAAGTCGGGAAGCACCAGGTCTTCTTTGCTCAGGAGCCCGCGCTGGTCGTTGGCTCGGGTGCTCTGCGCCCGGCTCAGCAGCTCAAAGAATTCTGAAAAACAGATCAAAGACGTTTCATCACTTAAACTTTCCAAATAGGTGAGCAACTGGGAGAAAAGGATTAGTTTGGTTTAACATGCAGCGTAGCAGCCTCACCCTCTAGAGCTACCAAGGAGATCAGTTAGTCCTGAGGCAAAGCAGAGCTTAGAAATCCACCAGAGGTCAAAAAAAAGAGAGAAAGAAAGAAGGAAAAGGGGGATTTACCTTCAGCTTCATCTATATTAATCTTTTTCTGTTTTCTCTTTTCCCCTGGGAGTGCAGAGTCTGGTCCACTTGCTCTCACAGAAAAGTCCTTTGGTGTTGACCTCTCATCTCCCTGCAGATGCAACAATAACAATGCACTCTGTTAGGGGATGGAGGGATGGGGAGGGGAGGGGGGGGGGGGGGGTCATAAGGGGAGGGTACTGTGATGAGGCTAAGCATGAGCTGCCAAGCACCCTACTGAGCGAAGTGTCCAGATTTACTGAGACCATGTAAAGATGAGCTTGGTCCATCTGTTGGCTCTGTGTCTTTAGCGACCTTGCTAGTATCTACAGCGAGTATGATCTGCCTACGTGTGTCTTCATAGCTTATGCACAGAAAAATATGAGCGAGTGAGTCAGCCACAGGCAGTGTTAGGGTGAGGAATACCAAAAAAAGAACCAAACAGGAAATACACACCAATTGAAGGCTTAGCATCGGCTAAATGTTAATGACGATTAATGTGGTCCGCTATTAAATGATACTGAATCTTGCAGAAGCAGCACAGCATTAGAAAAGGACAAAACACCACATCTGGACATTTGGAGTACTTACTGTTGCAGAAAGACTCCTGGTTGGAGGATGGCTTTTTAGGGAGGAAGACTTGGATTTGTCTGTTGAGGAGAGAAGAAAACATGAAAAATTCATCAGGTAAGATTGAGAAGAGGAGAGAGAGTGAGACGGAGAAGGGTGGAGAGGACACTTAAAGACAGAGGAGACATGCAAAAGAAAGAAGTGGAAACTATTTTCTAGTGTTAGTTAAATGTATAGAAGCTGGTTTCCTGTCCAAAAAGGCAAAAAACAACTTCTACAATCCACCATTCACCTTTATGTTTAGTTCTTAATTTTTATGCATTTATGATATTTAGTATTAAATATTGGACTTTGGTGTGTTTGATAGCCGTACCTTTCCCTGAGGCTGGGTCCACTCGCTCCAAGACGACCCGCAGGCCGTCTAAGCTCGATATGGGGGCGCCCAAATCCAAAGGCTCAGTTTGTCCACTCTAAAACAAAACAATTTAAAGGTTTGAACACATGAGCATGATCACCTGGTGAGCAGAAATCTGAATATTTTGCTATTTAATATCTCATTTGAGACATTTGACATTTGAGTTCAAGAGCATTTTGCTTAATTTATGAACCATCTTTCAGCTCCAGGTCTACTCTATAGTACAGTTATAATGCCTGGAAACCCACAGGACTAAAATACATCATCTGGTAAGGGTTTAGGGGAGGAGTAAAGAGCCGGCATGTTTGAGGAGTGTCGTCATTCTTAATTATAGCCCTTGTGCTCCATCTTCAGAGGCTGGGCTGAGTCAGAGTGCTAACCACCGTGTAGAGATGGAAAAGGATGCGGTCGCTTCCCTCCCCTAACCATAATACTCCACCCTGTGGCACTGTCAAACACTGCACAAGCTGCTCTCTGAACACACAAGAGATTCAGAAAGATTATGGCATTGTAGCCACCGGGGACGACTTACTATTTTGGCCACAAGATCGCTGAGGTGGAGGCCATATTTGGCCACAACGGGACGAAGGACTTCAGTGACTGGTTTGGTAGGTTTGGCTTTCAGCCCCACAGAGCGATTAATGGGTACCAGGTCCAATCTAAGAGCAGAGAAAGAGCAAAACTTAGGCATTAAAGAAAAGTCAGAAAAAGCTACATTCATAGGAAATCAATAGATCCAAGTACACTTTGATTCATACCTAAACAAAGTCCTCTTCTCCAGCCTCAAGTCTCGTGAGCTGAGGGTCAAGCAGTCTTGGTCCAACACTAAAGGCTATGAAGAAAAAAAGCATGACGCCACACATTAACAACACATAAAACCATATACACTAACATCTTTATTCAGGAACTGAACGATACAGTCTCCATTTTAATCCTCTGTAATCTCTTCAATTCACTTCAGTTAAATTCAGATGTTTTCAGTTATGTTCTAACAATGACTCCTCACAAAATATAGCATGTTCAAATTGGAGGTGTAATCGTACTGGATTTACCAAAGTTTGGTTTATAATAAACAGGAGGTTGATTCGATTCATTCAAGAGATGCTTGAAGCACTGCTCTGCTTCCTGGTATATTAGCAGCAGATGTTGTTAGCATTTGTCAGTAATTTGCTGGTGGCGTGTGCCTCTCTCACCTTCTCCCCTCCCACCAGGAAGAGGTCGACGGCGGCGATGTTGACGCTTATGTTGTGACAGAGAACCTGGAGGACTTCTCTAATGGAAGCACCGGGCCGAAGCGTGACAGAGGAGCACGAGCCGTCGGGCAGCATCACACTGCAGTGTTTAGGGGAGCGTTCCCAAACTCCGACTGAGTGGCGGTTATCAGACTAAAGGTCAGAAGATAACATTTTTTTAATAAGGGTTACAAGCTTACATTAAAGATACAGTTGTAATTGTAGCTGCAGTTTTTCCTTATGTGATCCATAAACAACAAACGAGTGGGCTGACGAATGAAAAATAAAATAAATTCTGGTCTGTTATGATGGTTTCAGCAGACACTGGGCTCTGTGTTGCCATGGTGATCTGTCCAGCGGAATCTTACATCAATCTTGCCAGTAGAGCAGGAAGTGGCCATCTCCAGACTGGTACCGGATGACAAGGAGCCCTGGGACTCCCTTCGCCCATTACTACCCCAGTAGTCTGCACAAAACAACACAGGCACACACATGAACTCAAGCAAATCAGAAACATCAGCGCACTACTCATTAATCGACACTTTCGGTATGCAACACAAACACTGTGCAAGGGCAGGAAAATGACTAAGTGTGCTCAACATCTTGGAGAAAAAAAAGGTGTATGTTATAAAACAACATTCTGTGAATAAACAGTAGATGTTTAATTAAATTGAAGTGCAGCTATATTTAGTAAGAGGCGTCGACTGAGACGATAACTATGCTGGATTTCCGACTGGAAACTTTGATATCTACAATACTGGTATGACTATTTGTGCCCTAACAGGATATTTGCAGATGTGAAAAAGAAGTAGGATCAATAGTAGTTTATCTTTTGAAGCTTGAAAAGTAAAAAAAAAAGTAAAAGTCCATTCAGCGTTTCAGAATATCAGTGTTGAAACAAGTATTTTGTTAGTGTACTCGTTGTATGTGTGTAACACTTTGATCACTGCAGGGCAGCTGTGTTTCTACATGCCTCCCCTGCATGTAGCTCATGGCAACCCCGGAGCTGGCAGGGATTTGGTGTCTTGTTCAAGGACATTTCAGCACTTTGGAAGTTTGTGTGTTACAAAGGTTTAAAACAGTGGATTTCTTTGTAAGCAGCTGGCAACAGGCTTGTTAATTTAGTTTGTTAAGGAAAATAAAAGAAAATTTGAGGCTCTCACCGAGGTTAATGTCTCCAATTTCCTTCTTTTTTGGTCCCTTCCCAAAGCTCCTGTTGCGGGACCATGAGAAGAACATCCCGCGTTTTTTATCAGCGCTCTCATCTTTGCTGTCCTCATTGAGTGACCTCCCTGACCTCTGTTTTCTAGGCTCCTGTAAGTTGGAGAACAAACAATATGTACTTAACATGCCGAACAACCATTTATTTCCATCCTCAGTTCCTTTAAAACAGTCAAAACACTATAGTGGCACCTTTTTCGGGGTGGAAAGGGTGGAGCGGTCGGAGCTGGCACTGTGTTTAGACGGCGCAGGGCTGCAGGGGATCTGGTAGGGGTCCGGCAAGGGTCGGCCTTCCACTTCAGCGTGCATACACTCCTGGTAGAGCGAGGACTTGAGGAATCGTGAGTAGCTGTCAAACTTCATCAGGTTGAAGATCTGTTGAACGGGGAGAAAAGAGTGCGGTGTTTGTAAGTAAACAAGCGGTGACAGACAGAGGATGATGAGACATAAGAGGGTTAGCAAAAGTGATAGAGAGGAAAATGACATGGTGAGATTAGACACACAAAGAGGCATGTGGTGACAAAAATTAGGGGGTGAGGAGGAGAAATTGAAACAAAGACAGAAAAGGGAATAAAGTAACTACTGGTGTTAACATATGGTTACAGCTGACGTTATGACAAGTTTCTTAACAGTTAACATTATATAATACCCTTTGCGAGCTGGAAATATACAGATCTCTGACTTCATGTCTACGTCTGTGTGTACAGTACGCGCTAGATTCTATGTGGGTGTATGCCAGTTTGTGTTTATCTCTCTGGTAAAGCCTCAGAGCCCGTTCGTAAACAAACCCAGATGGCCACCAAAAGAACCCAATATGCTTGTGCAAAGTGACTAAAGGCTAGATGAGAACAAACCCCCCCCCCTAGTGCACACAGATTCACTCCTAATAATACTGTCTAGAAAAATGTCTTGATCTCCATTTGACGTATGGTGCAACTCAATAATTTAAACGAGAGAAGGCTTAAATGTGGAAAAGCCACATTATTTATCAACCAATAGATTGTGGTATTTTAGTAAATGAGCTCAACTACTGCCTTGTTGATACCTGTAGCTGTTGCGTCTTGAACATGTCGGGCCGTGGGGACGTGAGGACGTCATCAGCCAGCTGGGCTTGACTGTCGATGTTGACCGGCATGGTGGCCTTGCTGGACAGGAAGCTGTTGTAGATCTCTCCAGCTCTCTGGGACAGCTGCAGGGAGGACAGTGATGATTTCAAAAAACTGTAGAAAACTATGTCGCTATCTTCTTATCTGCTCTTTTATTAATATATTTACACACAAATTAATCAGGCTTAGAGATGCTACATGAGCTGGATTGAGTCTTTGTTCTTAGCTTCATTAGTGGCTAATCTTATGCTACTGTGAAGCTGTGGTTCACAACCTGGGGTAACAAGATAAATCTGAGAGGTCAGAAATGATTAATAGGATAGAGGAAAATTGAAATCATATTTCATTTACACAGAATTGTTTAATTTTCTGACTAGTTCATTTTTAACCATGGTAATGACATGGCTAAAAATAAATCTCAGACTGTCCACCACTTTGGTTCAGAGTGAAATATCTCAACAACTATTTGATGGATTGCCATGAATGTACTTTGTTTTATTACTAGATATTTACAACAACTGTTGACATTCCCATCAACATCAGTTGTACTTGTTAATTTTAAGTGCTACTTGGCAAATGTTAACTTGCTAAGCCACTAAACTACAATGGTGAATAAGGTTAACATTATACCTGCTTTCCAACAGCATGTTAGCATTTTCATTGTGAGTATGGTAGCATGCTGATGTTAGAATTTAGCTCAAAGCACAGTTGTGCGTCAGTACAGCCTCACAGAGCTGCTAGCATGACTGGCTCTCGTGTTTAACAGTAACAGACTTAGAGCCAAAAGGTTTGGGAACCACTGCTATGAAGACAAATGTAATTTAACCAGTGTACTCAGAATGGGACTTCCCCAGGGGTAAACAAATGCTTAGAGTGTGTCATGATCTGCCAATTTACAGTGGACCACAGGATCCACAAGCACCAAAAAGGTAGTGACTTCATCTGTAGCTGCATACTGTGGACTTACCTGCTTTTTATCAGTTGCAGGGACATGACTGAAGTATTCACAGGCCTGCCAGAACAAGATATTCTCCTCACTGAATTCTTTCTTGAGAAATTCCTGTGAAGACACACATTGTAAGAGTTCCTATATGCTATCCGACTGACGG